>NC_143114.1:1933268-2236056 GCF_061535455.1 Colias philodice | reverse complement strand
TTAGTGCATTCAAACAAACAAACTCTTCAGCTTTATAATACATATTATAATAGTAAATAGATATTATTTAAACTAGAATATGCTTAGACTTTTAAACAGTAAATAATAAGTTTCTTGCCAACTCTTCTCTATAGAAGCGACATTTTGAATTTGTATTAATTAGAAAAGGATTATTTATAAACTCATGTAAAAGTTACATGTTCGTTAAAAAGTCTCAAATTTTGTCTCAAACCAAATTCAATATTAACGATTTAATAAACTAAACTAGATTTCCGCCCGCGGCTTCGCCCGCGTTTTCAAAGGAAAACCCGCATAGTTCCCGTTCCCGTGGGATTTCCGGGATAAAACCTATCCTATGTGTTAATCTAAGTTACCCTCTATATGTGTGCTAAATTTCATTGTAATCGGTTCAGTAGTTTTTACGTGAAAGAGTAACAAACATCCATACATCCACACATCCATACATCCATACAAACTTTCGCCTTTATAATAGTAAACTAAATGTATGAGTGAGTAAATCTATTTCCATATGGGGCTACATTACATGAACATGTTACAAACTAAGGTGTGCCTAGTTTTTATGTACTGTATACATGCATAAGTATATACATGTTAAAATGCGTGATTTTGTCCACATTAATGGTAATAAAAAACTCTGTTGACCTCATTATATTTGATAGTTGAAGGTTGGGAGAGCTTGCGAAAATTTTGCTTGAGGAAATGTACTTATATTTTTTATTATCTATACTGCTATAGTATTAGTAGGTATAGAATCTATACCTATATTATAAACCGGATGAGTTGGTTTGTTTGTCTGCTTGAACGCACCAATCAGAGGAACCACAGGCTTGCTTTGAAAAAAAAATTTCACTGTACTATCGTCCATTTATCAAGGAAAGCTATTTGCCATATATCACCATGATAAGACCAATAGGAGCAGAGCAATACGAGTATAACCGTGGGGCACAGTTAATTATTTATTTTACATGTTGAAGTCAGTCGGTCAGTGAGTCAATTTTCATTTTAAATGTATTTATAGATAGTGCTTATTAGCATAGTCACAAATATATATTAATTGCATTTGATGTAGGCTATCAAACCACACTATGAGATAACAGATGCACATATGTTTTTGATATGGTCACATGTGATAATAAAATTAATTGACTAGTCTAATTCATACTAACAATAATTTGAAAAAAGTATGAATATTACATATGTAATACAATTAAGGCCGATTTTTCAATGCTTGGATAAAAATTATTTGTCAAATAATGTATAAAACTATGTACCATTTTAAAAACGTATTCTAATTGCCCGTATTTGACAGGTTACGTGACATTTTAATATTATCGTGTAATACTTTATTGGACGGATAAGTTTTATCCAAGCATTGAAAATTCGGCCCTTAGTAATGTTTTTAAAATTTTCCTAAACAATAGAAAATTATAGTGTTAGCCTCGCTTAAATTAAAACTGTTTCATCATTTTTGCATAACTTGTGTTTAGTTATATTTATAATACATATAGTCAACCCTAGAACTGATATATAAATAAAACTTTACATGAACATAAAGGTCAGGTAGTACCTATAGGAATTAATATACATACAGGGACTAGATTAAGATTTTATTATAATATCTATCTTCTTCTTTTCCTTTGCCTTATCCCTTTATTTGGGGTCGGCTCTCCTCGTTCTCATGCGCCAGGATGGCCTATCCTGGGTTGTCTGGTTTTTCAATTGGGCTCGCTCCAAGTCGTTCGATATGGTGGACCACCAAGTGGCTGGCGGACGCCCCAGACCCCTTCATTTATTTGGCAAGTTAAGAGCCCTCTTAACTACATGGTCCTCCCCTCGCCTCATTACATGTCCATACCATCTCAAGCGCTGTTCGGTGAGTTTCTCTGTGATGGGAGCAACCTTGAAACTTCCTCTGATGTGTTCATTTATTATAATATCTATGTTATAGTCAAATCCTGAAGGTCGGACACTCATAGGTTGGACTGGTCAAACCTCAGGTCTGGCATTATGACTTCGTCAAAGCCCAAATAAATGTAATATTACAGCCTTTTACTAAACAATTTTTGTCAGTTGTTGTCTAGCTGAGGCGTATTATGCGCGTGCAATGGCTGTGCTGCGTTCGCCTACGCCCGAGACTGCTGCTGTCTTCAATCAAAATGTGAAATACAAATGTATTTCGATGATTGCCCGATGGCTTTTGCCAAACCTATGATAAACCAGTCCTTCCCCGAAGAGATTGTGTTTCGGGATTTGACTATAACATCTAGATATATACAAGGCAGTCAGATATCTGAACATACCACCATGGTATAGTGGTTAGTGCATGTTAGAAGCAGCATCGAAAAAAGAGGGCCTAGGATTGATTCCCAGTTAGCGCTGACAAAAGAAAAGTCAGGACAGCAGGACAAAGTAGGCTGATTGCTTAACTATTCAAAATAATTGTGATAAGTGAAACCTGGTGTGTATTTGCTCCATACCCCAGTCCCCAAGAGGGGACATTGGCAATCGTTAATCATAAAACTTATTTCATACATGGCATGCAAATTCAATATTTACTAAAATATTTTGATATACTTTTCCTTCCTTAATCAATTCACAACCAAGCTCTAGGTATATTATTAATTAATTTGGTAACTTTTGGTGAATATAAATAATGTATAGTTCGTAATATGTTATACTAGCTTTCCGCCCGCGGCTTCGCCCGCTTTGTCTAAAACCTAATAAATTATATACTAAAACCTTCCTCTTGAATCACTCTATCTATTACAAAAAACCGCATCAAAATCTGTTGCGTAGTTTTAAAGATTTAAGCATACAAAGGGACATAGGGACAGAAAAAGCGACTTTGTTTTATACTATGTAGTGATTTTGCATTTTTTTACCTAGGTTACATGTTCATCCTTAGGTACTAATATTATAAATTTTCCAACATTTCATAAAACTTTAAAGTTTAAACATACAAAATTACATAGGGTGTTTTTTTTTTTCATTTTGAAACAAAAATATCAATGTAAAATCCAAACCCAATTTGAATATTGAATAAATTGTAAGTTTATCTGCACGAAAACGAAAAATATTGTCTATCTTATCTGTATAAATTGTTTTGCACCAAGATATTGAGATAACAAGACCGAAATAAAGACATTGGTTGTACAATACTAGATTTAAATGCTCAGCAAATTAGAAACCTCTGCAGTGATCAAGCAATTTTACTATTAACCCTGTTCCAATCTTATTTCTAGATTGTAAGTACAATTTATAAGATCGACCAAGTTACTAGGTCGATTAACCGACCAAATCGAATGCGCGTTGCTATGGACAAAGGAATGTACAAAGAGTGGTCACTGCAAATCGGTCGGGTTGCATCACCAGCCCGCGCCCTAGGTATGACATCACCTCTATTGAAGTAGATAACAAGCAATTGAAGTGTCACACCCAGTATATAGGTATAAAAAACGTAATGAATAACATAAACCGTGAATAGAACACGTACTACCGTCGACCGTTTATAGACTTACAATACACACTACAGGTAAATATGTCGGAAGGAAAAAGGAAATACGTCGATTACCGCAGCAAGCGACAAACATCCCGAAATATAGCGTCTTAGTCATTATGCAGCGGTCGAGGCTAAAAAAAACGACCCATTTTAATTTACGGTTCCCGAAACCACACCCATGATTTCGTGTTTTAAACAATCTTCATCATCACATCCTATAAGGTTCTGTTATCATTTGAATAATTAAACGAATATTAAACCGATACTTACCGGCAGCTTAGTCCAAGAAGCGATAAGTCGATAAATTATTGTCACAGCACAAAATCACTTCACTTATTGAGTAGCTGAGTAACTTACACTAAGCACACAAACGACATAATATTGCAAACGATACACGCACAGATCGTTTTCTTGTATGTTTTAATGCACTAGCACCACCGACATTACGCGTGAGCGCGTTATTTCTTTTTCATACATAAAAAAGAGGCCTGCCCGTGCCGCTTCCAAAGATCGATGTCGGCATCTGTTTCTTTTTTTCACCGAGGACGGCAGTGCGGCGCTGATGTCGCTGTGATTAAAAAGTTGTTAATATTGGCCACTAGATGTCACTAACAAATGTTGCCATCCTTTTTGATTCATCCACAGATTCATCAAACCAAATTACAAATAATTATCAATTAAATTAATTAAAAACAATATTTATAAATTTACTGACAATTTTATCAAGAAAATTTATTACACTGGGCGAATCACAAGGCGAATATATTTATCAAGACCCGTGAGTTGAAAGAGACCTTTTTATTCATTTTATTAATTACCAGTTTATTACAAAAAATATTTTAATTTTAAATTATTTGAGTTTATTGGTGTAAATTTTCTTATTTTATTCAAAATAATATGATTCATATTTTCGCATAGCAACACTGAAATTTTCGAAAATCATTTTACGCAGTTTTTTAAGTATAAATGAAAATAAAATGTTGTTGCAGTAGAATAAAACATTAAATCTTATTAAATATTTAGATATTTATCATTAATAATTAAATTTACAATAAATTTATATTCCTTTTTTAATTTAGTTTTAGCCCAATTGTATTTATTTCTTATATATTTAAAACCAGACGCAACAACCAAGATGTGTAATGGAACGCAACACTTGGACATTCAGTTAATTATTCGACAATCGACATTCAAAACGTCATTCATTCCAAAAATGGCGCGCGCGTAGGTTGTGTGTTACTGTTATTTTAATTTTTAGTTTTTATTTTATAAAGTTTACACACTGTTGACTAAAAATAGGTGAGTGTTGTTTGCTATTTAATCAATTTCTGCATTCGAAATTGTTTTTTATTAGAAATTGTGTGTTTCAGTTATAATGGGCCGGTCGCCGAGTCCCCGTCGGCGTGACCGTGATGAAAGACGGGACCGTCGTGATCGCGACAGGCGCAGACCACGCACACGGTCACGATCGCGGTCACTAGAACGCCGCAGACGGTCACCAGAACGGGAAAGACGGCGGTCACCGTCACCACGGCGGCGTCGATCCCGCTCAATATCGCCTACACCAACGACTTCCTTCGTACCTAAAGCTAAGAAAAGTTACGTCGAACGGCCCATAGTCACGCCGGCGGATTTGGAGGGAAAAACGCCGGAAGAACAGGAAATGCTAAAGGTGATGGGTTTCTGCGGCTTCGACACTACGAAAGGCAAAAAAGTCGATGGTAATGTAGAAGGTGAGGTACACGTCGTCCTAAAACGTAAGTACAGACAGTATATGAATAGGAAAGGCGGCTTCAACAGGCCCTTGGATTTCGTGGCGTAATGGTATCGCACAACCTCTGACCTCCAGGGTCGTTTTTACACGCTATGTGATAGTTTTAAAGCTTGTCCCGACAGCTGGTTAAACCTGTTCCTATTTTGATCGAATACAATTGGAATAAACCCCCATTTGAACTTGAACTTGAATATTACAAAGCGAAGTTTGATATTAAAATTGCAATGTAACAGTCTTTTGTCCGAGAAATCAGGTTCTAAAAAGGGACAAGCTTTAAAATGTTGTAGTATTAAGTGTTATACATGTTTTCCATTTTGTATTTAAATATGTTTTTAGTTACAGCTGTGGTATATTTACAAAACTTTAATTTACAATGAATATAATAACTAAGCATCTATTCAGAAAGTACTATGTCTTATAAGAAGAAAAACTAAATAGAAATAATTTAATTTACTTCTATAAAAGAATGCAATTACTATTTCTTAATATATGTTTTAATATATTGTTTTGAATATTTCTACTATACAATTTGATGATTTATTTTGGAAAAAAATTAATTTTAAATATTATTTTCATACCATATATTCTATATTACAAAATTATTTAAGAGTTTGTGTGATTCCTTATTTTAGATATCCCATACAATATATTTTGGATATCTAATTTAATGATATCACAAAACTAATGAAAAATAATAAAAAATAAAATGTCATAGCTGTAATTAAAAATTGTAATATTGGTTGCAAAACTACATGAAACAGCTTTAAACTTTTATGAAAAGTTCTTCCCCTAAAAGAGCTTTTAAATAGAAACAAGGTTATTTTTTTAACATAATTTTCTTTTAATTCACGAAAATGCTGTTTTGATGTGTGCTGTATATTTACAGAAAAGTCTGTCAGATGAAAAATATCTGTGATTACCTTCCATACTACATATACAACAAAATTTAAAAAATTAAGACATCCAGATATTAAAATTCACAACACAAAGTGAAGATACCAATATATTTACCGTATCATTATCTGCTCTATAGGCAATGTAACAGTTTCAACATGATTTATTCATTACTATATGAACCAGAGACTTATATTCCATAATTTATTATTTATACATACATTTCTCACCATTTAAACCATCCCTGCACTAAAACATCACCAAAATAAGCTAAGCCCATAAATCAGCTTAGCCATTCTTGAGTTTCAGTGAAACAAAAGAACAGCAATAATTGATGTATACAATATATACTATCTGTACATACCAGCTTTGCGTGTTGTACATTATTGAAGATTGGACGTACCAATTCAGGATTTGACTCCAAACACTTTCCTGAAGATCATTATGATCAAAGGCATAGTTTACGGTTTTATAAGAGACATACTAACATTCATTTATGTATATACAGTGTGTCCGGACATGACATACCGATATTTGAAGGGGCTATTCTCCAGGTATTTTTATCGACAATTCAACCCCTCTACAGTCCCCTACCTCACCCCCCTCAAAATGGTTTTCGAATTTTTTAAAGTATGTTTCATCACTCTTATCAATTAAATTTGTTTAGTGGTCCCTAGAATAACTTGTTATTGTTCAAATAAAAACAAATTTAGTATTTTGTGACACTCACTTTCGAAGTTATTACAATTTTCATAAATTCACTACCCAAATTGATAGATTTGCCATTTTGAGGGGGGTGAGGTAGGGGACTGTAGAGTGGTTGAATTGTCGATAAAAATACCTGGAGAATAGCCCCTTCAAATATCGGTATGTCATGTCCGGACACACTGTATATTCATTCAATACAATTGTACACACAGGAAACCTTCCTACATTAATACTATACACATAGATATTGATACTCGCACAATCAATAAAAAAATAAGCTGTTTCTGTAGTTTTGTAGCGTCAACTAGTATATAAGCCCGTCTTACAGTGGCCGTGCGTTGCTAACGCCCGCACGGTGTCCGGTACCGCGCTCTGCGCACCAAGAAACGGGGTGGAGTCGATTATGTTGCGACTTTGTGGTCTGTGAAGCTATACGGTGGTACCTATTGGTTCGCCGCACTGTGTGTGTGTTTGATTGGTCATTTTTTGTATTTTGGCTGTGGTTTTGTGATAAATTTACCGTCTGTCAGCTTTAAAGAATGCAAATTGACAATTTTACTGTGTCTTTAATGGTAAATATAGTAGTTTTAGAGATTGGCCACAGACTATCAACAACGAAACATCTGGAAGCTTTAAGGGTATGCATATTTGACAGCTCCGTACAATATCTGTCAAAATACTTATCCGAAAAGTATTGTGTTTGCAAGCAATAGGACATTTTTACTCCAATCCTATTGGTTGTAGTACAATCAAACTACCCACATTTGCAGTGGAATAGCTTCACACGACCGTTTATAAGACTGAAGCGGCCGGTGCCTTGGTTACAAGTTTCCCGCGCGACGTGCCACACAGCAATAGATGATATATTTATACACATATACACCCCCCTACCCCCCTTCATCCTCCACAGTTACAATAGTTCAAGCCTGCCGGACTAGAGTGTTGTGTTTTTCGTATATTTCAATGTTGTTCAAGTTACGAATCAGTATTTTTAGCGATCTTTTAAAAAAAATGATTTTTTTCAGTTTTTTTTTTTCAAAAATGTTACCTTTGTTCAGTTTTTTGGGAACTTGAACCTTGAAATGTCTGTAAAAACAGAGCATTCTACTGCGGCAGTCTCAATAGCCCATATACAAATGTTATTTATTACAATTTTTGTGATATTTTATATGAATAAGCACACGCGGCGCGCGGGGGGC
Organism: Colias philodice; assembly: GCF_061535455.1. NCBI lineage: Eukaryota > Metazoa > Arthropoda > Insecta > Lepidoptera > Pieridae > Colias > Colias philodice. The sequence goes on along the minus strand of NC_143114.1, from coordinate 2,227,961 downwards.
ACGCGTAGCATTTATGTCAACGCAAAATCGACTTCAATCCGTTTGTCACAACATCCGCACCCAATGAATGAATCAATATAGTTGTTTTAAAACAACTAACACAGAAAAATTGCAAAATTTCCCCCCCTTTTTCGTCTGGCATTCGTCCAAAAAGAATGCCTCAACGTTTTTTTTATTCCTAAACGATTGTCTGGGTACACAATTGTAAAAATCGATTACAGTAGATTTTTTTTAGTTTTCTTTTTTATGAAGGGAGTTTTTTAAAACTATTTTCCGTCGCATTAACAGTATAGCGCGACTTTTTGGTTCTATGTTTTTTTTTAAAGAAACTCCCAAAAACAATTTTTTTTTGTTACAAAAATTATTACATAAAATAAAATAAAAAAATACACAAGATTCATTCCCACGTGTACATACCACGAATTTATGTAACTTGTAATTCAAAATTGTTCATTTTTTGGTTGTAAGTGTAAATTAAATTCAAAATATTTAAGTTTTACGAATTTTTCTTTTGTAAAATATGTTTTTCTGATTGCTTACTCTTTCTACAGTTAAATGTATGTAACTGTAGATCAAATTGTTAAACACATTTATTTTTATTATTGAGTATTATGTTTTTTTTTTTGAGAAAAAAATATTTTTTTTCAACAATGTTTCCACAATAGAGTGCATTTGTAATTGCATTTGTAGGGCTAAAAAGTAAAAATGTTTATTTTGGCTATGAATGTATGCGATATTTTTTTCTATAAGCCCCATTTTATTATTTTCAAAAATTTAAACTTGCGTGTTGAAGAAGTGTATTTATTTTTATTAGTAACCACAATTCTTGACTTTGTATGTTTTTAAGCTAAATTGTGAGACTAGAAAATGTTTTTGTAAATTGATATTTAAGTTGTTTGTCTCGAATATTGTAAACATTATCAAAATATGTACATCAAAGGTTTGAAAATTGTTCGTAATAATAACAAGAAACACATTTATTGTATTTGGACTTTGGAGATCTATGATTAACAAATTCATTATTAAATTAAAGTTCATGCTTATTTAAATAATGTATTATTCAGAATCTTTGAAAAAACATTTTTTTTATGTGTCAACCATTTTTACTCTGTAATAAAAATAAATGTTTCTGTAACTTTTGATTTAAGTTTTGTTTGTAAAAATTGTTAATTTGTGTCCTATTTGATCACACTTTTAATTTAAGAAAGAAATATGATTTTCTGAAGGTTTGATTATTTGATTTGATTTGTGTGTGATCAAATATCAAAAATGTGAAACTTAATAAAAATCTGATTTCCTATGTTTGTTTTTTATTTGAACCCTTCTGTAGCTATAGGATTTTATGCCAGCTAGTGATAATAAAACTATTTTAAAATCCTAACAATTTTAAAATCGTGAAAATTTATTCGAATGTATGGATGTTTATTACCCTCAAAAAAACTACTGGACGGATTTCGATGAAACTACAGTAATATAGTTTATACATTAGATTTTAGAATGACACAAGACCTATAATTAATATGCTTGATTTTGCTCCCAGGCACAGAATAATAACTAGTAGCCCCGGGTGAAACTGGTTAGTTAAAAATACGACGACCTAAACCACCCCCTAATTAAAAAAAAAATCAGATTACGAATTCTCGACATATTACAAAATTCCGAGCGTTTAAATAATACAATAATTTGCGTTCGACAAATACATTCATTCGAGTAAATTAAAGAAAGAAACTTTTGACTTTATAAAAAGATAAAAATAAAGAAAACTTATGTCTATTTGACACTAGATGGCGTTGTGCCATTTTTAGACTTCCATGCCTCTCGATAGCTCACAAATAGTGCGTAAAGATTTCAAAAGCAAAGCATCCCTATTAGTCAAAGAAATATTTTATAAGCAATTTTGTATATCGATGATACAGAGAAAAATCATGAATCATAATACCTACCCATAGCTGGGCATTAACTCGTTAATCCGTTAATCATTAAATAACGAAGTTAATATTTCGATTAACGGATTAACTTTTAAGTTAATTAATGTAAAAAATGTTAACGGACTCCTTAACTTCCGTTAATTTACCCTAAGTCCGTTAGTCGTTGATCCAGTACACAGACATATTGTATCAAGATCCAGTACCAAGAAAGAGACAGTTTAGGTGGTGGAAGCGGCAACGCGAGTAATAACGGCGATGATTAGAAAGAAAACTTTTTTATTTAACTGTCAGATTTAACTAAAGAAAAACACAGATCTTTAAAAAGTAAAGGTCAAAATCTCGTCAAAATATGGCTTGACATGTGATCAATCGACTCTCTCAACGATGCAGCATTCCTTGGAGAACAGATTTTTATAAACCGGTTTTTAAATAATATATATAATAATAAATTATATTATAATAGTGCTATTCCCTCAAGTGCTGCAGTTGAACGTCTGTTTTCCACGGGAAAAGATATTTTAACCCCGAAATGACCCTCGCTTTCAGGTGAAAACTTAATTAAACGAACGTTTATGAAAGGATATAGTTACTCATATTATCTAGCGGCCTTACTAAAAAAAAGTTAAACAATGGATAAATTTCTACCATTTTCTACTATAGCTTTGTCCTGCTCTTGCTCACATGAAACGTCACTCATAAAAACAAGACAGGTTATTGCCATGCAATATCCTTGCAATAACTAATCCATTGCAAAGCGAATGTGTAACATTTTATTAGTAAGACCGTAGATGTGCGTTAAATATTTCAAAAAGTAACGCTGATTAACGGCTCTGTACCTACTACCTACCTACGATTATTGACAATACCTGAACAGCTTTATAACAATCGATAAGAAATCTGAATCGAATCATACCTACTTATTATACTAACAAAATACTTAAAAAAATTAGCTCAATGTCAATAGTCAGCTCAAATCGGCATAGAAAATAAAATGAATTAAAACTTGCAAGGTAAGCTGCTATTATCGATTTGTACTTTGGTAAGTAGTTGATTTGATGATTTTAACACAGTAGGTAGACCTAATTTAAATCATAATTTGGGAATTGTTTCTTTTGATCTAAGAATCGACAGTTATAGTATTATAGTATCTTTTTCTTATACTATAGGTTCCATTTTCAGAAACGGTCTCTTAAATTTATTATCACGCCATCTGTTGATGAGTAGAGGGAAAATTTTAACAAATCTACAAACTCAAAAGCTGTCTCCCAGATTAGTAGGAAATTAATTAAATTTTCCTTGTATTTCAATAGTTTTATTATATATAAGAGGTAAAAATAAAACACAATTGACATAAAATTATTTATTATAACATTTTTACATACAAAACACATCAACCGAGAATCACAACACATTATTTTGTGCTTTGGAATGAAGATAGGTATTGGCTTTATTTATTAAATTTTTTTTAATAATATTGTTAAAATTCATTATAAATACATACTTACAACTAAATTCATTGTTTTTTATTAAATTAATAAATCAGATAATAAATGCAATGTACACAAATAATTTTTGGAAGTGAAACTTCTTTAGGCGCGTTGAGAATAAAATTTCACGGTCGCGTCATGGCAACATCGTCACGTCATGGAGTAAGGCGGCGATTTTGCTCTTGCCAAAGAAGTTTCACTTCTGTAACGTGTCCTCGGCATACACGCTCTTTTTTAAATAGGTACTTTGTATTTTGTAACGATCGTTCGTTACACACACATAAACCTTCATTCCTGCGCACACATGGATAGGGTATATTTGACTACGCCATATCTTCATTATTAATTAATAATAATGTATATGTCGCAGGCAAATTGTATTATTTCGCCGTTTATTAGCTTGGCATTCTGAAATATGTCGAGAATTCGTAATCAGAAATTTTTAAGCTATTGCATAGCTTCTATCGCGGGCCTTAAGCGCGGGGACCGAATCCAGAAATTTAGTAACGAAAAACCTCACGCTCCCCACTCCGACGGGCGCGGAGGTGTGGCTTGAAGGCATAGCATGCAATAGCTTTACTGCGGCAGTCCCCGAGTGCTACACGTCTTTTTCGTTTGGATAAGGGGGTGGGTTAGGTTAGGTTCGTGTTTTTAAAACTACACAGAGATAGGTCGAGCCCCACGAAGTGGGGCTCGCGACCGTCTTTTTGTAGAATTTTGGAAAAAGTAAATCCATCCTCAACATATTACAAAATGCCGATTGCCGAGCATTTGTAAACGGCGAGATAATACAATTTGCCTGCGACATATATACAATGATAAATTCAACGCGAATAAATTATCTAATCAAAATAATTTGGTTTCCTTGTTATTAAAATATGTCTTATAGTTGTAACGCTAAATTTATAATTTTATACCACAAATTGCCTAGATATAAATAAAAAAGGTCTTATGAATAAAATATGTTTTATGAGGATAAAGCGCGTCACACACGGTGAAGATACTATTAATATTTTATCTTAAGATACTTTAATATGTTAATGACCCGAAATTTTGTGTCAGTGTTTCGGGTCATTTGTAACAGGATGGCGGTTCTACAGGGGTCTTAGTACGCAATGGCAAAAAGAAAAATGATGGTCAGAACGCTGATACCGGATACCTTACCGGATACTGTAATATAAAATATTAAAGTATCTTAAGATAAAATATTATAGTATCTTCACCGTGTGTGACGCGCTTTAATAATAAAAATATACAACGATATTTTGACAAGATACTTTATTGGCGCGAAATACAATATGTTCAAAAAAAAGTAACAACTAATCAAAGTGTCCAAGTTACAACTAATCAAATAATTTGAGGGTTATATTTATGTACTAAAAAGGAATGAAAACTGTTTTACTTCATTTATACTAAAAAAGCAATAACTGTTTTACAGTGGACCTTTAATAAAAGCTGTTTGATCGATACTGTTAATATTAAATTAACAGTAAATTGGCATATTTTCCTTTTTTATTGTTAATATGTATATTTTTTTACTATTATTTTTCATTACCCAATCCAACCATAGTCTTATACCATAGACATCGAATATTTCTTTAAAAACATACAGATTATTATATCCGATATTTTTAAGCATTTACTTATAATTTAAAACTAATTATTGTTCATTGAACAATGTGAATTCATTTTATGAGATCAATACAGTCAATGTAGATTTATTTAATATGGTATTTTGTTATTTTTAACTACAAAAAAGGCCTTTTCAGGAAAAACTCGTGTTTTGAAACTATGCATATTATGTATCTTTCTGTACCACATAATAAATCTAATTTTATATAATATTTTTCTATAGAATATCTAGATAAATAGATATGTTAGAACAATGAGCGCGGGACGTATAAGAACGGAGCAAATATATCTGCGAAAAATGTTGAAAAAAAGAAAACAATAATAAACACACATACAGACATAAAATAGATATACCTAATTTGTATGTGTATGTCAATATTATCATCATTACATAGTATAAAACAAAGTCGCTTTCTCTGTCCCTAAGTCCCTATGTATGCTTAAATCTTTAAAACTACGCAACGGATTTTGATGCGGTTTTTTTTTAATAGATAGAGTGATTCAAGAGGAAGGTTTTGGTATATAATTTATTATGTTTTAGACAAAGCGGGCGAAGCCGCGGGCGGAAAGCTAGTTATTATATATTTCATATTTACCACATTTTTACAGTCAATTAAAAAAATTGTCTATTTTTTTCTTCAAATATATGTATATATGCATTTTGCACCAAATAAGCGATTGGAATAGAAATGTGGTAATTAATAATTATTTATATTTAAAATTTAATTTGAAAAGAAAAAGCATTGAAATAAATTAAAAGGAACTATAGTAGAGCCAATTTAATAGGCAACATTTGACGTCTATCAATTTTATCTTCATAGGGTGGTAACCTGCTTAAAAACATCGATTAAAGTGAATTAATCGATACGGACTTGAAACATTTGTCAATCGAACTTGAAACACATGTCAATAATTTATGATAATTTTTATTCCCAAGTAATCAATGCATTCGATTCTAGATGTCAGAGTTCGATTTTTAGAGTAACGTCTCTGGTATTTAAAAAGAAAAAAGGTTTATTGACACAAAATTGTAGCGACGTCAGTTCTTTAAATAAGAAAATGTTTATTATGTTTAGAATGGTTTATCAGTAAAATCAAGTCCTAAAATTACTTTTATCGGTCATTATTATTATAAATATGTAATCGTAATTGAAAAAAGTTAAACAAATGTGCAGTTCTAACAAAACGAAATATCATGTTATTCTATGTCGTGGTTACTAGGTTACGTTGTTGAATTTTGTTGAACTGTCAAATGTTGCCTATTAAAATGGCTCTACAATATATGTATCGTTAAATAGAATAAAAGGAAACAAAAAAGCATACATTTACGAATAAATAATATCTCTTGTAATATTCAGCCACATATAAAATTTTAGGGAAAAATCTAATCTAATATCTAATATATATTATAAAGGCGAAAGTTTGTAAGGATGTATGGATGTATGGATGTTTGTTACTCTTTCACGTAAAAACTACTGAACCGATTACAATGAAATTTAGCACACATATAGAGGGTAACTTGGATTAACACATAGGATAGTTTTTATCCCGGAAATCCCACGGGAACGGGAACTATGCGGGTTTTCCTTTGCAAACGCGGGCGAAGCCGCGGGCGGAAATCTAGTTTAAACATAAAAAAAGGATGCTTTTTTAACTCAAGAACGGCTGGACCGATTCAAATAATCTTTGTACTTTTTTTTACATATTGCTCCACCTGAGAATCTAAACATATTATAAAGAAATTAAACATATGAAAAAGTGGAATTTTTTAGAATTAAAATTGTTTATTGAATAAATAAAAATATAATCTACGAATTGTACATATGTATAATATATACTTATTGTTTGAGAGTTCGTTAAAAATGGCGGACGTTCAACACTATAATATGATAATTGTAAAAAAAATCTATTACAAAAGCTAAAAATGCGTATAAAAAGCTAGTAATATTTTAAATAAGTGGCCTTTTAACAATTTTTTCTTGTTATATATAATAATCTATTTATATTATCACTACATAGTATAAAACAAAGTCGCTTTCTCTGTCCCTATGTCCCTTTGTATGCTTAAATCTTTAAAACTACGCAACGGATTTTGATGTGGTTTTTTTAATAGATAGAGTGATTCAAGAGGAAGGTTTTAGTATATAATTTAATAGGTTTTAGACAAAGCGGGCGAAGCCGCGAGCGGTAAGCTAGTCTATATAATAAAAATGAATCGCTAAATGTGTTTGTAATCGCATAACTCGAGAACGGCTGAACCGATTTTGTTAATTATTTTTTTTATAATATTCCTTGAAGAACGAGGATGGTTCTTATGTAGAGAAAACGTAAACATGTACCACAGCCGAATCTGGGGCGGACCGCTAGTACTATTATGTATTATTACTTAGTGCTTACTTTGTGCTTAGATAAATTAATAAATTGAATAAAGAGATCAGATAATTCCTATATCTATATAAATAAAAGTCGCCAAATGTGTTGCTATAACTCGAGAACGGCTTGACCAATTTGGGTATTTTTAACGTTTTTGATATCGCACAAGAACGATTTTTATATTATAAATTATGTTCCTAATAAATCTGAAATAGCTTAGAAATATATAGAAATAAAACTAAACCATATTTCACACAACCTATCTTACGAAGCGAGACGTATCATTTTAAGTCTAACATTAAAATAATCACAGATAAATAGGAAATAAAATGTGCGCAAAGCAAATTCACAACAAACTCAAATTATAAAATCTAAGAAATAGAAATAAAAAGTTAAATTAAACTTAAAATATAGAAAATAATATTAAATCAGAATCAAAGCCAACTATCAAATGTTTTATTTTTAGTTCAAATCATTAAAAACATTCAACATCCATACTAATATTATAAATGCGAAAGTAACTCTGTCTGTCTGTCTGTTACTCAATCACGCCTAAACTACTGAACCAATTTGCATGAAATTTGGTATGGAGATATTTTGATACCCGAGAAAGGACATAGGCTACTTTTTATTGCGAAATATGTACCACGGGCGAAGCCGGGGCGGACCACTAGTACTTAATAAATTAAAAATAATATTCAGAATACAGAATACAGTCGAGAATCTGTCATAATACATTCTAGAATCAAATGCATACTATAATCAAACATTGAACACAATCATACACAGTAGAGTTATGTGCTTTTATTTAATATTTATAATATAATTAAAAATACATTTGAGATACTATTTTATAAACGAACATAAGAAGACTATTATAAAACTAGGCGCTTTTTTACAGAACACGATATTCATAATCTAGAATACTGTTATGTATTATAAAATCAAATATTACAACCAGAATACTGCTTAAACACAATATAAAAAAATGTGTGCTTGTACTAGGTATAGTGTACACACGTAAGAAGTGAAACTTCTTAATGACCTTATTTTTCTAAAAAAAATTTACTATCTGCAACTTTATGAAATTGCAGAAATACGTCGAATTTTGCGTGGTAGGGATAAGAAAAATATGGTGCGTAACGGAAAAATGTCACGCGTAACGAAAAAATGTTACACTCAATTTTTTTCCAACCCCGATAAAGAAGTTTCAGTTCAATAAAATAATAACTTAAATCAGAATACCGGCATGTATTCCTTCAAAACACTCAAAATAACTTTATATATGGTGTAAACTACGCGTAGAATACACTCCAGAATATGCTCTTGTATCGAGTAAACCATGTGGAATATATTTCGGAATCTAGTATACACGCTAGGATACATTCCAGCATCAAGAATACTCACTAGAATACATTCTAGAATGAAGTATACGGACCAGAATACATTCCAGAATCATGTATGCAGTCTAGAATACATTCCAGAATGAAATATACCACTCAGAATCAGAATTAAAACGGTGCCGCTTCGTCAAGAGTGTGCAGCCAATTGAATATCATCATGTTCCGTTCGTATTTGGACAATGGACGCCCCCTTTCTCTCTCTAGATCAGCTGCGGTGAGAGCCAAGTGTGCAGCTTCTGAAAATTACATTATTTATATTATATAAATGTTTTTTATTTATCTCTGTATCAGAGGCGGCTCGCCCTAAGGAGCGCTGGTGCAGTGAACTCCCATAAATAATTATAATAAAATCATACTCCTTAATTTCATTATTAATATTAATTATTACTATTTAAAATCAATCGTAATCGTAAAAAACTACTGTCAATACCAATGAATATATCCATCATTCCTTCATTCCATACACTTGAATAATATTGTATTTATACAGTAACGCGCGAAGCGGAGCGCTCACGATTGCGCTCCAATGAAAAAATATTTAGTACATTTCCTAATACGAAATCCAATAGGAGTGAAAGAGAGGGTTTGCCAGTGCCCTGCGCGCGTGAAACAGAAGATTTTCTATGGAAAGATAGCAAAATTCGGAGCGCCGCTCCCGCAAACGTTGCCGGTTCGTTTTTACCGCCGCGCGCGATGTTGCCACTCTCTATATTATAAACAAACAGTAAACACTCGACTCTCGAGTCAACTTCAATGCACGTGCGCGAATGCAAATTCGGGAATTTTCTAATTAAAATCATAAGATACGTGTTGAAATAGTCTGTAGTTATCAGTATTACTTGTGAGTGTGAAAATGAACAATTATAATGTGGCGTTAATTAAAAAGTGTGTTAAAACGTTACAAATTCGGCTTGAATTGAAAGCAGGGACTGCCACGGCCTGAACTTGACCTTACGCAAAAATGTACGACAAAAACGAAAACATATACGCGTGTGTTTAAATCCGAACAATATTATGTGAAAACACCGTGGTTGTGTGGTTGTGATGAAAGCAACAACAGACATTTACGAATGTCTTGTCGCTTTAAGTTATAGATATTTTTGCACACCAAAAAGAAAGACGTATGTATTATTTCCTTTATAAATGTAATTTTTTTGATAAATGTACTGCTTTACACCACGTATTTTCAGTGTTTTATTTCAAGTGAACACCCATAAAATTTTGTCACGAGCCGCCTCTGCTCTGTATCCTACGAATATTATAAATGCGAAAGTTTGTGAGAATGGATGGATGTTTGTTACTCTCTCACCCAAATAGTCCGGGATACATCGCCCATTTTTACAAGTGATTACTATCAAGCTAATTTTTCGTGAGTAGCTTTATTTTGATGAGATGCCCAATAATTTCATGTACGAAACTCTCGATTGTGGTAGCTTACAGAGGTAACAAGGATAAAAATTTTTGATTTGACGGTTCTCAAATATTTATTACGCAATTTGTAGGACAATATGTCTGTTGAATTATATAAGTATTAAATAAGTGAAAATAAAAAAATCAGCTGGTTAGTAATCATTTATGATGACTTCGTTATCGATACACATTGAAAAGGGGGACTCTTTGATCAAACCATAGATTTTGTAGGACAAATATTTTTTCGAATAATTTAGATAATTATCTTGAGATTGAACAAAAAAAAACATTCAGTTAGTAATTAATATTTGAGAACCATCAAATCAAAATATTTTATCCTTGTTTCCTCTGGTAGCTACCACAATCGAGAGTTTTGTACATGAAATTATTGGGCATCTCATCAAAATAAAGCTACTCACGAAAAATTAGCTTGATAGTAATCACTTGCAAAAATGGGCGATGTATCCCGGACTAAAATACTACTGAACCGATTACAATTAAATTTAGTATTTAGGTCCAGACCCAGAATAAGATACGGGCTATTTTTTATCCCACAGGAACGGGATTTGTGCGGATTTTTCTTTGAAAACGCGAAACGGCTAAGCAACGATTGAATAGAAAGGACATAGCTTTATCCCGGAAATCCCACATGTAGTCTGCAATATATAAATACACTAAGTTTCCGCCCGCAGCTTCGCCTGCGCAGTCAAAGAAAAACCCGCATAGTTCCCGTTCCCGTGGGATTTCCGGGATAGCGTCATTTTCCCGGGATAAAAGTAGCCTTTCTCGGGTATCAAAATATCTCCATAACAAATTTCATGAAAATTGGTTCAGTAGTTAAGGCGTGATTGAGTAACAGACAGACAGAGTTACTTTCGCATAATTATAATATTAGTATGGATATAAAACGTACCGGGATGCACGTAGTTCGTGTGTTTGTTCGGCACGGTCAGTGTGGTCGGTCCCGGGCCGGACACAGCGCTCACTGCGCTCACCGCAGCCGCCTGGAAGATTAACAATTTAAATATATTAGTATGAAAAAGAAAAAAATGTGAAATGAGGGTACTTGTAAAAAATGTATACACGTATTTTTCATTTTGTGTTACTTTTTAGTGGTAAAAAATAAAAGGTCTAAAAATTTGTACATACAAACATACCTCAAGTTTGTCCAAATTGAATTCCGACTGAGAAACTCTCTCCAGAGCTCGGTAAGTCGTCAGCAAACGACGTTTTATGTAACTTTGGCGAACCTAAAGGAAAAATAATTATTTTAAGCATCATTATCACTACATGGTATAAAACAAAGTCGCTCTCTCTGTCCCTATGTCCCTTTGTATGTTTAAATCTTTAAAACTACGCAACGGATTTTGATGCGGTTTAAGTAAATTCAATTTAAAATAATAACATTTTTTGAGCATTATTATCAGTTTAATTGTTTATTGTACGTTTAAATTTAATTAAAAAAAAAAGACGTGTGTCACTCGGGGACTGCCGCGGTAAAGCTATTGCATGCTATGCCTTCAAGCCACACCTCCGCGCCCGTCGGAGTGGGGAGCGTGAGGTTTTTTCGTTATGGAGTTTCTCGATTCGGTCCTCGCGCTTAAAGCCCGCGATAGAAGCTATGCAATAGCTTAATATTAACTGTATCACAATTATTGTTTCATTTTGTTTCTTTTCTTATATATTATCAGCCGTACAAATAAAAACTTGCTTATTCAAACCTTATGCAATGCATAGATATGATAAGGATAAATAAAGAATAAGGATGTCATAGTTTCTTACAAATAAATTTGGAATAACGTCGATGTAACTATGCTCACGCTATGCAATAGGCGCGAAGCGGCAACGTCGCAAATTCATTCACAAAATTATGAAAAACATTGAAATTGTCTACGGTTAAGCCTTGGTGCTGTCATTTTGCTGACGCTCGTTTGACTTCGTCGAATTTGTTGTGAAGTTTCATCATACGATGTTCTATTTATTTATTTTTTAAATATTTATTGGAAATAATTTAAATATATCATTAAATATGCAAGCAAATGATAGATAACGCTATCCAATATCTGGAGAACAGAAGATAAACCCACCTTGAGATAGAGAGTTGCCAAATAACTGGTACTCAAAACATACAACTCCAAGCTTAGAAGATTTATATTTTCAACGAAAGTGTATATTATTGTGATAAGTTTAGAAATAAGTTTTATGTATGTATGGTTTGGCGCATGTTGTAAACAAATAAATCATTATAAATATCAAAAGGGTTTTTCATAATTTCGTATATTTTGACATTTCATACAAGATTTTCCATTTCAATAGGTACGTAATGAAATTATTAATTTGCTCAACTTTTTCTACTTCTCGTATTACTCTCATTGCTATTATCTCAAATTTAGATTGAAAATTGCTTCTAAAACTTGTAAAACACAGCACAATGTACTAAAAGATATGTTATAACTCGGTTATGTCAGACTTATACTAGGGTGGTAGCCGTAATAAGGACGGAATAGCATAAGTATGAATACTTATTACGAAGATATACTAGGTTACATTTATTTCGTGTTTATTTGTATGATTTTTCCTTATTCTTAGTTTATTCTTTGCATAAAATGTTATAACTCGTTTATTTGTACGGCTGTTAATGTACAATAAAGTGTAATAAATAAATAAATAAAAATAATATACATTTACCTTTTTATTATCAGTCGGTAATGTTTTTTGCACCGAAGTTATCGGATGAGAGCGTTGCGGCGACGGCAGTTGAGATCCACCTACTAATATTAATAGTTTATTCCCTTTAAAACTATGAAGTTAAGATTAGTTTCTTGATAACTTGCTTGAAGCTTGTGTTGATTACTATCAGATAGTCCTCAAAAATAATAATAAAGGCCACTTGTACTTTTTAATTTATTAACACCTTTTCACAAAAATGTAGATAGTATAATCTTCTTATCTTATATATAAAAATGAATCACAAAATGTGTTGGTAAGCGCATAACTCGAGAACGGCTAAACCGATTTCGATAATTCTTATTTTATTATATTCCTTGAAGTACGAGGATGGTTTTTATGTAGAGAAAACGTAAATATGTACCACGGGCGAAGCCGGGGCGGACCGCTAGTATAGGTATAAAAATGAATCGCAAAATGTGTTGGTAAGCGCATAACTCGAGAACGGCTGAACCGATTTCGATAATTCTTTTTTTATTATATTCTTTGAAGTACGAGGATGGTTTTTATGTAGGGAGAAAACGTAAATATGTACCACGGGCGAAGCCGGGGCGGACCGCTAGTATAATCTATAAGTTCATGTTTTTGCATTGTTTTATTATGTTTATTATTTATGACTTATTATAAACTAATCAATTTACAATAGAAAACCTCAAAATCAATGTTTTAAAAAGTCCCTGTCTCATTTTGAATCAAAAACTATATCTATTCGAAATTATACGGAAATCTATTGAACTGTGATAACTAAACTATCACTGTCATATATTATTTGTGCTATAACCATTGTACAACAATATCTATCCCCACATTAGTTTTATTACTGCTCCAAAATTGATTGGATTTCTATCAAAAAAGGTAGCTAAATCTCACCGGCCACCCAGGTGCTACAGGATCGTGATGCTGCATTCAAAGTGAGAGCTTCCAGCGCCGCGCACAAACCGACTTCTGAAGTCGCACTGAAATTGATAAATACACTGTATTAAAATTTATTAAATATAGTAATAAACGAGCGTGTGAAAAACCGAGCACACGTGTCAAAAGTGAAACTTCTTTGGCAAATTTCAAAGATACCAATTAACAAAAACTATTATCGTGAAAACAGCGTGTTAAAAAGATAAAAAAAAGTAAAAAAAGTACAAATAACACCGATGACATGAGTTTAGTAAGAGTAAGCAGGAGACATGAGGTATATAATGCACAAGCATTTAAGCATGTGAAATACCGCCAAGTATCAAGTCCAAGGCGAATAAACATCTATCCTCACAATTTCCCTTTCGCATTTATATAATACTAGTGGTCCACCCCGGCTTCGCCCGTGGTACATATTTCACAATAAAAGGTAGCCTATGTCAATTCTCGGGTATCAAAATATCTCCATACCAAATTTCATGCAAATTGGTTCAGTAGTTTAGGCGTGATTGCGTAACAGACAGACAGACAGAGTTACTTTCGCATTTATAATATTAGTATGGATTTCTGTCTTACCATCGAACAGGCGCTGCGGGGGCGGAGGCCGACACATCGCCCGCGCTGAACGACCTGCGGAGCCCGAGCTGAGCGCAGAGGGCGGCGCACCCTGCGAGTAGGTCTCGACACGCGTCAGCTTGTAGGGGAAGCGCGGGGGAGCCCCGACGAAGACTAAAGAGAGGGGAGATAACTAAATCGACGAAAATTTGGTCTTTTCTGAAGAATAATAGGTCAAGGAGCAGAGCAAAACCATGTCGAAGGCTATATAGGTACCCAAATGTAAAAAAATCTACTTTTTTGATAAAAATTGGTATTGGATCGTAGGAGATGGTTGCTTATGGAAGTTATGGAAGCGGTAGGAAGGAAGGGTTAGAAGTTTTTTTGGGATAATATCTATATAGGTTGTTAAATTAAGTGTGGTCAATATGTCACCAACTATAAACTAGCTGCAACAACTGCTGGTGGTCGACAACTGTGCGCTTTAAACGGAGCTTCTTTCCGCGCATAACAGTCATATGGAACCAGCTTCCTGGTACGGTATTCCCGAATGGTTACAATCTGGGGACCTTTAAGAAGAGAGCGTATTCTTTCCTAAAAGGCCGGCAACACACTTCCAATGTCCCTGGCGTTGTGGGTGCTTATGGGCGACGCTGAACGCTTACCATCAGGCGTCGCGTCTGCTCTGTTGCCTCCTCTCTCATAAAAAAAAAAAAACTTATAGACGCAGCCCCTGCTGTGCGCAGAGACGCACCCGGCGAGCATCTTTTCGACGATATTAATAGGCAAAGGAGACAAGGAGGTTGGGGTTTTTGGCATAAGTAATAATTTTTATAGGATTGGTTGCCAAATTAAGTGTGGTCGATAACTTTTTCAAACCAATATTTTAATTTGTTATATGAAAAAATCAAAATAAAAAAAATGGCGGAAGACCTTATCAATAATCAATAATAACTATAAGAAGAATAAGAATAAGAATAAGAATAATTTATTTCGCCAAAAGCCAACAACAGATATAATAAAAAGAATAAGGAATACAAAAAACACAGAAAAAGACAAAAGTGTGGCAGACCTTTAGCAAAAAGGGGACCAACTCAGTAATAAGCTGTGCCTTCAACAGCACAGCACTGATTTTCAGTGGCCCCCATTGTTTGAAGTACAGCTACAGACCGAAGTATAGAGGGATAGAAATTATATTAATAAAATAAACAATATTACACGTTATAAATATCATACATATATAAATAGAAGGCATAGGAATGTACATATACTAGAACATTAAGAAAATAGTAATAAATAATAACGAAAATAAAAAATTAATAAACATACATACAGATAAATAGACACAAAAGAGAGATGCTACATAACTCCAGATTTCTTGTCAAAACTTTCAAATTCTAATTCAATATTTTATTCCAAGGCATATGGAATTACAATTATAAAACACCAATTATTAATTTTATCCTAAACTTTTCTTTTATCAATTTAGGTTACTATTTCATAAGTAAAAATAAATCTATCATACGATACCTTATCGATTTCCCTTCAGGATTCGGACTGGCCACCCTCAGAGAAGGATCTGGACCCTGGCCGGCCTGAAATATAGAAATTTATATTTATTGTTAAAAAAATTTTGGTAATAGTCATGAGTTATTACTGAAATAATGCAGTAGCCAAGTTTGCCTTCTGAATAAGTAATAACTACATACAACTCACTTAACTCAATCTATCCTTCTGATAATAACAAACAAAGAGGAACTACATTTACAATATGGTTACCAATAATTATTTCACATCATAAAATGTATTTTCACCTGTTTAATTGATGAGGGAAATCTAGTTTTATCTTAAACCACTATTACAATTAAAACTTCCTTATTGTCATGAATTTTAATATACTACCATTTGTATGATGAAATATGCTAAGAAAACATTAAATATTGAGTAAGAAGAATCAAATAAGAAATAAATTTTCCCTCAAAAGACAAGTTTCTTTGAAAGATTTCCTCCCCATTAACAAAAAAAAGGTCTCCTGGGAGAGAGCTTACCCTAGAAGCCAGCAGCTTCAACACTCTCGCGTCAGACGCGGCGGAAGACACGCTGAACAGCGACAGGTCGGTTGTGACCGACTCGTGCGAGGGGGAGCGGGCCACGCCCACGCCACGCCACCCCTCGCCCGTGCATAGCTCCACTGAAAACGAAATTTACATTTTAGGGAATATTTCCATTATGTGCTATGCAGGTATACTGCGAAAATTAAATAGCTATGCTGTGAAACTATGTAAAAATCTATACTAATATTATAAAGCCGAAGAGTTTGTTTGTATGAACGCATTAATCTCAGGAACTAGTAGGTCCGATTTGAAAAATTATTACGGTGTTAGATAGCCCATTTATCGAGGAAGGTTAAAGGCTATATATCGTAACGCTAAGACCAACAAGAGAGGAGCAATGCGGGTGAAATCGCGAGGCACAGCTAGTATAATATAAACTTGTATCTTCAAAATAATTTATTCTACTACTACTATTACCAGGGGCATCTAAAAAACAGCGCTGTTTGCGCGTTGCGCGTTATGCGTCTATTGACGAGACGCATCCTTTTCTATTTGTTTATTAATACAATATTATGTTCTGTGTAATCTGTATTTGATGTAACATGATAATCTGAGAAATATACGATTTTTTTTTGTGTAATTGTTTCCACTGATTCTAAGCTATATAGCGGTGCAATTAAGATGTTCAATGTCGGAAGAGAAGAATCAACAAAAAATCATTAAAATCCATTCAGCGGTTCTTGAATTATAAGTGTTTTAAAATGTTTTTGTTCTATATATAATAAACATATTATAAAAAGAAATTTATATTTTATTTTTATATGTTCATCCTACCTCCTACATTTCATATTTAAAACATGCAGTTTTTTATGACAACAAGAAAATTCATCGTTACATATAAGAAAATTAGAGGAAAGACAAATGCATGGATTTACTTCAAAATTTGCATGAATAATTGCAATTCAGATAAAACCGCAGGGCACAACTAGTCATTGTGTTTAATTAATTATTTACTTAAAAATCAAAGCAAGATTTTAGCATCATTAAAGCAATATGTTGTTCTTATCATATAATGAAATAATAAGTTAATTTGTTCCAAAGAAAAATACATTTTTGAGCTCAATACAAATACTGCATCTGCATCAGGTAAAATTACATAATACCTATATAATTTATATAACTTTTATACTAAATTTGTTAAAATAAAAAGCTATATACACAATAAGATTATTTATTATCACATATTAGGAAGATACTTTATAGATTGATCGATCCAATTTATGTATAGATATGAATAATAATTCATTTTCTCAAAAAAAAAGATATGTAGCAATATGTAGTGACTCAAAATAGGCGTAAACAACGTTACGCCTTATTTATATGTTAATAAAAGTATGAATTTGCGCACAGTACATGGCTTTTAAATAAAATATTAACTAGGTAAACAAAAACCGGCAATACGACACAATTTTGCAAATAACAAACAAACATACCACTGATGTTGGGATCCACGGTTATAACTAATATTTACACGATTTAGAAATAATTGGACACTAGCTAACTACTAAATATGCGTATTATTTGAATAAATATATTAAACGTTTTGCCGAATTATGCAAAAACATACGAAACGAATAAATGCGTCATTTTACTGAAATTTCTCATTTCTGCATTCATCTGTCAATTTTCATGTCAAATGGCGACGTTCCATTTCATGTGATTTTCTTTCAGAATATTACAGACTTGGAAAATTGTAGTTGAGTACTATTATTGTTATAGTAGGAAGAAGGGTTAATGGTTGTCAATGAAATATATTATCGATTAACAACCGTAATTACATAATTATATGGATACTTTTCATAATATACGTAACAGTAAATTCAGATTCGCGCCATCTTTAGAGTATTGAAGTAGTTTTAAAGTTGCCATTCACTGTTATTAGTTATAGATGGTTATAGATAGCGCTATGTAATAGCCACATATTTATTGATATTATATTCTTAGCTTATTCTTAGATTATAATATACACAGTACATACCTATACACAAACTATAGAACAATAAAATATAATATATGATAAGTCATAAGATTATTTATGAAATAATTAATAGGAGCCATTACTAAAAACAAAGGTGTTTATAATTTATTTATTCAAACAGATACTTCGGCACATTATACAATGGAACGTACAAGTACATCTTTTCTTTTATCTGTGTAAGCTTAAATTCTGAATAAATAGCATATAAAATAGTTATTTGCGTCGTATTTAAATCGCATCCATAAATATTATTACACTTATTGATTCCATTTGAATCGCTACACGCTATCGTCCAACGTCGAGTTTATCAAGGTATTGCTTCTTTAGGATGCCCTTACATGGCGCTAAAATATGGGTAAATAATTAAGTATGTAGGTAAAAAAAAATATTCAGGGTGAGCGAACGAGGTACTATGGTTTATTTGTATGACAAACTTTTCATTAGGTTTGGGCAACGACAGATTTGGGCATTTAGATAACATTTCATACATGTTACATATTACAAAAATACCTCTATTAAAAAGTTCAAAATTTTCGTTAAAAACTTGCAGCCTCAGTATTATTCTCCATAGATAGGTAATTTCAAACGTATGTTACCAGCCATTTACCAGCACAAAGTTTCATCATCGCAATGTTTGTATAGGCGAATAACTTCCAAACCATAGACTATAATTTATTTATTTATTTATTTTATTTTATTTTTCCAAACAGCTTATACAACAATTTAACAAACAAATTATTCAAGTACAATTAATAACGTTCTATGTATAAGCCTATTCTATGGATACACAAATGTTTAGGGTGACAAATCAACATCGAGCTATGCTGCGCTGTACTGCGCTGTGCTGTGCTGTGTTTCTTAAGCTACGTTTTTTTAACAATTAAACGATGCTGCGCTGTACTGCGCTGTGCTGTGCTGTGTTTCTTAAGCTACGTTTTTTAACCTTCCTATACTCGCGCGTTGGTCTGTGAGACCGACGAAACACATTTTCGTAATTATTTTTATGCAGGTAAATCCTGTGAAGTCGAGTTCCTTGCTAGTTTCCGGATTTGGGGCTAACTTCATTTTAGTGCAGGTCGCGTGGTCGGCAGAAGTTCACGTGTCATAGCATTTGGCGCCAATCGGTCCATGAGACCGACGCGAGTATAGGTGCAAGTTTGTGTAAGTATTAATATTATATATTTTGTACATTTATATATTTTTTAAGACTTTGAATACTTTATGAAGTATGTATAGTAAAATATATGTATGAATGTTGCTCTAAATTACATTTTGACCAATTTTTTAGGCCATACTTCATGTCAACATGAACTATGATCAAATCAGATTGTTGCTGGAAGAAACAAGTTCTGGTTCTGCTATGAAGACGAAAATGACAGTGAGGTGGAAGACAACGTGGAGGTACAAGAAAAGACATACGACACCGAGCAAGACGATGACAATGAAGAGATATCTGAAGTTCCCGTGATTTTTACTTGGGAAAAGATGGACAGACAAGGCTCAAAACTAAGCCAAACATAGATAAATATGTGCTTTGATATGTTTATTATTATTACTTAGAAGTTTATTTTGTTTTGAAAAAGAAGTTCTGTTTTTAAAGTGAAACTTTTATTACATCGTCTCAAATAAATGTAATTTTTTACGACATCACCTTAGAGACCTCAAAAATAACAGTACTTCTCCACTATTTAATGGATGTTATTATACATATAAACCTTCCTCTTGAATCACTCTATCTATTAATAAATAACCGGCCAAGTGCGAGTCGGACTCGCGCACCGAGGGTTCCGTACAAATAAGTTTAAAATTATTAAAAAAAAATATATTATGTGATGTAACTAAAAATTTATGGTTTTCGTAATTTTTCCTTTATCTATGCTATAAGACGTTGCTTCGTACCAAATTTCAAGATTCTGAGTTCACGGGAAGCACCCTGTAGGTTTTGATTCCCTTGCAAGTGTTGAAAATTTGCGGCATAAACGGCTGTATCTTTTGATTGCGTTGGCTTAGAAGTTTGATTTTTTCACAGCTTCAAGGGACAGTAGACCTGAGTAATTGCTATAAATTTCAAGTATAAATTTAAGGGTCTTGACAGACGGACGGACGGACAGACGGACAACAAAGTGATCCTATAAGGGTCCCGTTTTTTCCTTTTGAGGTACGGAACCCTAAAAAAAACTGCATCAAAATCCGTTGCGTAGTTTCAAAGATTTAAGCGTACAAAGGGACATAGGGACATAGGGACAGAGAAAGCGACTTTGTTTTATACTATGTAGTGATAAGCTCGACACAGCGCAGCATGGCAGAGCTCCATAAAAACATAGCACAGTTCGACACAGCGCGGCTCAGCACGGCGGGTAGCGCGCCTCGCTCGAGACTGCTGCGTTTTTAAACAGAGCGTAGCCTCACACAGCGCAGCACAGCATGGTTTGTTTGTATCCTCATTAAAATATTAGACGAGCGAGTTGACCAAACACAGCACAGCGCAGTACAGCGCAGCATAGCTCGATGTTGATTTGTCACCCTTAGAGTGTGAAAGATGTTAAAACAATTAAAAATACTGTTACCACAACAATAAAAAAAAATACAATAAAAGATATACTTAGGCTAACAAGATTCGACATAAATCCGTATGCTTCAGGTGCTACGCAGAGCAGTAAGTACTAAGCGACGAAAAAAAATTAAAATTATAGGTACTTTATACAGAGATTCCAAACGACTGCACCAAATTGGATAACCCTTTTATGTGTTCGTAAGGAGAAGGTAAAAAGAATACCTACCTACTTAACTTATCAAAATTATGTCTCCAAAAGACTCTAGTTCATTAAATTTTAATAAAGTTAAGTTGCATTCTACTTACTCTAAAATTTTAATTTGGAAAATTGCATATTTCGTAACTACCTATCACATTACACATATCATTACGCATTATTCGCTCAATGCGACAGTGACTTTAAAATAAAAACTAAAAAATTCTTTGACCATTGCCAATCAACATTGTCCTAGAATTCATTGTTTATATTCATGCTTTTTGATTTAATTGCCCGTTAATATTTCCAATTTAAAATTTGTATTGTCAAATTGCCGAGTAAAGCCAGGGTATTCTCCTAGTATAGTATAATTTCCATGTAAGCCCACGTTAAACTAAAGCCTAATACATAAACAGAAATAGCGTCAAGTACTATATCATTGTTGTATATATTGCTGCAGTTGCAGACAAACATTAAATATATGGCGGAATAATAAAAAGCCATGTGTAGAAAATAAATTGTAAAATTAAGCGTAATAATTATATTACGCTTAATTTTACAACTTATAATATTTTATTTTGAATAGCCATGAAAGTGTCTGAATTATATTTATCTGTTACTGTTTGTCTGTTACTGTCGACATGCACTTTCCGCTTGCATCTTAATATTATATACTATTAAATAAAAATAATATAATATAATAATAAATAAAGGCGAAAGTTTGTAAGTATGGATGTATGGATGTTTGTTACTCTTTCACGTAAAAACTACTGAACCAATTACTATGAAATTTAGCACACATATAGAGGGTAACTTAGATTAACACATAGGATAGGTTTTATCCCGGAAATCCCACGGGAACGGGAACTATACGGGTTTTCCTTTGAAAACGCGGGCGAAGCCGCGGGCGGAAATCTAGTAATAAATAAAGTAATTTTTAAATTTATAATGGGGTCTAATAAGTATCTATTAATACTAATTACAATATACTCTTATTGAAACGTTAAATATACGAAAATATAAATATTTTTGTTAGTTCTTGTGAAATATTATAAGAAAGTCAGCTATCTTATTATGGCAAAATATAATAATAAAAATGGGTCGAGCAGTTTTTAAGTTGAATAGTAACAAACAAACAAAAGAAAACTCTCCTGTATAATATTCGTATAAGTACATGTAGCGATAAAGTGATTATATAAATATTTATGTAATACGAAAGTTATTCCATTACTATACTTAAAGTTAAAATGATTTGTTTTCATCAGACAGTTTACATTATGCCCTCAATTACTAGCCGTAACATGAGTAATTCTCACACACACAAAACATGTCACACTCGACGACAGATAAGCGTTGTATGTGTGTGTGCTTAATATGAAGGTGAAGGAATATATACTTTTTTTACTGTTCAATTTATGCAATGGAGTTTTGAAACTTTTTTTTAATAGTTTTTTGTAGTAAAAATGTAGATGTTCTTTTTTGTATGTGGCAATTTCGAGGTTTTTTTTTTAATTTACATATTAGGTTTTTTTTTGAGTTTGAAATAGTAATGTGTATTCTACTGAATGTTTATGGCAATTTAAAAGCCTAATTATTTATTTGTTTGTACTAATAGACTTTAGACTTATGGTTAAAAATAGTATTGCATATAAGTAAGTACTAAGTACTAAGTATATTATAACGAAATAAATAAAACTTTACAGAATTACGAACAAAATACCTAATTAAATTGACCTAGAAAATAAGTAAATTTATATTTGAAATTTGAATATACTCTAAAAGAATATAACCATAATTTAAACCAAAATATCATGCGATCCGAAATATTTTTTAAATGGTTTAGTGAGTAGTTCAAGAGGTATTAAGAGTCAAACAAACAAAACTGGCTCAAAGAGTAGTTCGATGTACCTACTTTTCAAAATCTCATATCTATTTGTTCAGTAGTTTTATTACAGTGAGTTAGATACACATATAAATAAAAAACAATATAATATGTTGCAATTTAACAGAAGGTTTTATGCTTATTGTATTACCAAGGTCATGATGATAATTATTATTATAAAGTACTATAATTTAGTTTTAAATGTATATAAAATTATCTAGTTTTATATTATCTTTGGTATCACTAGCTGTGTTTCGTGGTTTTACCTGAATTACTCCGCTCCTATTGGTTTTAGAATTTAGAGTGATGATACTATGTACAGCCTTCCTCCATAAAAGGATTATCTAACAGTGAAATAATTTTTCAAATCGGGCCCTTGGTTCCTGATATAAGGGCGTACAAACAAACAAACGCTTTATAATATTAGTATAGATTTGAATAAAACATGAAACGCAATAACAAAAGCAATAATAATACATTTAATAAAAATTTAAAGAAATCAAATGACTACGAACTACGAAGATTTGTACAAATTAAAAACATATTTGTATGTGTGTGTGTCAATGTGTGTACTTACATAATGCATGTGTTTTGTTTTTGTATAACTATATGTAAGATAGACTGTTGTGGATAAGATTTTATTATTTAATAGGTGGATTTTGCAACATTTATTTAGTTAAGGAAAGCTACGGTGAAAAATACGGTGTAGTTTTTTTGAAGTGAAACTTCTTTATCGGGGTTGGAAAAAAATTTAGTGTAACATTTTTTCGTTACGCGTGACATTTTTCGATTACGCGCCATCTTTTTCATAAACCTACCACGCGTGATTCGACGTATTTCTGTAAATTTGCATATATAGTAAATTATTTTTTGAAAAATAAGGTCATTAAGAAGTTTCACTTCTTACGTGTGTACACTAGTACACGCACACATTTTCTTTTATAATAAGTATAAATGTTTAAAAATTAACCAGTGAAAATATTTTATCGTATATATTGACCAAGAAAAATTTGATTTAACTGTTTTTTAATAGTCTTGTTTAAAAAAGAAAAAATATGTGTAATTAATATATTCCTACGTCGTAGTATTTCAACTGAAATTGTTATTGTTTTGTTTTAAGAATTGTATTGTTTTAAGAAAACTTTATAAATGAATATTGTATTAAATATTTAATCTAAATAAAAACCTTTAATTTAAAATAAATAATATTAATTACTTACACAAGGTATGTCCACAACATTCTGTCTATATTGTACTCAATGTGGCATGCGTGTCGGACGGAAAGCAAACTGATGCTAGGGTTGGCACTATTGTGTTTAATTATTTACGTTTTTAATCCATACTAATATTATAAATGCGAAAGTAACTCTGTCTGTCTGTCTGTTACTCAATCACGCCTTAACTACTGAACCAATTTGCATGAAATTTGGTATAGAGATATTTTGATACCCGAGAAAGGACATAGGATAGGTTTTATCCCGGAAATCCTAGGGGAACGGTAGTATTAAATAAATAAATACAACATAAGTAAAAAAGTAAAAGAACAACTTTTAGTAAGTTGGATTCGCGGGCATGGCAAGTGAATTTTCATAAATATATTAAAAATGCATTTCTATTTATTTTAAAAAGGAATCTTTCCTTTCAGAAAAATTTGCTGCTTATCTCCTATAGTTATATCAAGTACTTCCCCTCCAGGGCTCATAGAAAATTTCCACCCTATATAGTATAATGCAGCAAGAAAATAGTCATTATTCTAAAATCTAAACATTGTTCAAAAAAAAATGTTGTGTGGTTTTATGAAACCACGGTAAAAGTGAAACTGTTCGAACGGTTCCGAACACTGCTTTGTGTAGCGCATGTCGTGTATCGCGGCTGCCGAGTAGGTATACCTACTCGGCAGCCGCGATACACGCGACATGCGCTACACAGACCAAAAAGTTTGAGACGATGTAATAAAAGTTTCACTTTAAAAAGTGCTTGCCTTTCTGTAAACGATCATTTGTTTTTAAACACTTTATTGTCTTGTAATCATAACGTCCAATAGGAACAATAAAAACAATACTTATATAAAAATCAATATATTAAACAAATAGATACATTTTAACACATTCTAAACACAGTACCAGCCCTAACAAAATCAACACACACACGTTATCTATAAATACACACACACGCGCGCGGGAATTAGGGTCGGATCTATTTGGGCGCTAGAGGAATTGAATAAATCAAATTTTCCCGCTTTTTTGTCATTTTAAACGAAATTTGACAAAAAAATAAACAATGCAGCGACGTCATAGATTGTAAGTTAGCTTTGCGTGCCTGGTTTTGCTTGCATTTTAGTTGATGTAGAATGTTTTCGACAATGTAAGTAGGTCTTACGAATTTCTAGATGTGCTATTGTTTCTTCTTATGGGTTGATTGTTGTTATTTGTGGCAAATTTTTATCAAAATCGGTTCAATGGTTATAAGTAAAATAATATGAGGATCAGGCTTCCGAAGACAGACAGACAAACTTTTATGGATATTTTACTTCAAGAATAGGTCCTTTTTGTTTTTGCAGTTTTTAAATGATAAAATGTTTTGATAGAGCTGTAAAAATATAATACATATTATCTATATTACAAATATTAAAGAAAATATTTAAAATAAACTTTCATAGGTACCTATATCTTTCCACAGGTACTCGATATTGCATTAGCCCATTTATCGAGGAAGGCTGTAGGCTATATTATATCATCACGCTAAGACCATCAGGAGTGGAGTCACGCGGATAAAACCGCGAGGCACAGCTAGTCATAGTTTTTGAAGTGAAACTTCTATAAGAACGTGGAGAGTAAAATTTCAAGGTTGCGTCATGGCAATACCGTCACGTCATGGACTAAGGCGACGATTTTGATATCTTTGAACCTTGCCAAAAAAGTTTTACTTCTGGTACGTGTGCTCGGCACACACGCTCTTTTTCAATCTGTTAGCTTGATCCCGAGGCTTTACTCGCGAGTAACCTTGATAAGAAGTCTATGTAGGTCGATACCTAAGTATATATACCTTATAGTCTGAAAACCCGATGGTTTTCAGACTATAAGCTATCTGTGTACCAAATTTCATGCAGATCCAATCAGCTTTTGCGCGAAAGACTAACAAAAATAATAGGTATCCAATATTTTCAATCCAATCTGATAAATAATTTGACTACAAAGATACAATTTACAAATGACATAAATCCATACTAATATTATAAATGCGAAAGTAACTCTGTCTGTCTGTAACTCAATCACGCCTTAACTACTGAACCAATTTGCATGAAATTTGGTATAGAGATATTTTGATATCCGAGAAAGGACATAGGATAGGTTTTATCCCGGAAATCCTACGGGAACGGGTTTTTCTTTGAAAACGCGGGCGAAGCCGCGTGCGGAAAGCTAGTTCTTGATAAAATCAGTAGGTAAGTAATATTGGAATTGAAGCGTGTAAAGCCATGTGTGAAACTTGTTATTTCATAACAATATTCAGAAGTTATACCATTTTGCATGATAAAAAAAGTTTTCCAAAGTTTTCAGCTTTTATACGAAATTCACCCTATTTCTCACCTACCAAGTAAAAACTTGTGATAAACATTATGAAGTAAATCAAATAGGTAATAATAAATATTTTACTAAAAATTACAAATTTGTATTAAATCATTACACCTCTTTCCCTCGACGCAGTTGGTTTAGAGAAAAAAATTATTTGCCTATATTATTATCGTACACACACACATAGGCGCTGTTTACGAGAACAGGGTTGGCGTATTTTGTAAATTTCGAATTTTGAAATGGGAATGGAATGCCACGTTCCAAATTAAATTTGGCCAAATTTTAAAGGCGGCCTTATTGCTAACAGCGATCTCTTCCAGGCAACCTAAGTACGATTTAAAGTAATAAGATTTACGAAGATGTTGATGTTGCGCAAAGCTAGAATTGCTTCATCTGCATACATACGTAAAAATATCTACAATTCATTAAATAGATATATGTACTAACTAGATTTCCGTCCGCGGCTTCGCCCGCGTTATCAAAGAAAAACCCGCATAGTTCCCGTTCCCGTGGGATATCCGGGATAAAACCTATCCTATGTGTTAATCCAATTCACCCTATACATGTGTGCTAAATTTTATTGTAATCGATTCAGTAGTGTTTGAGTGAAAGAGTAACAAACACACACACACACATCCTCACAAACTCGCATTTATAATCATCATCATCATCATCAGCCCATATATGTTCCCACTGCTGGGACACGGGCCTCCTATGAGGGTACAGGCCATAATCCACCACGCTGGCCAAGTGCGGGTTGGCGCATTTATAATATTAGTAGGATATACTATATACATAGTACATATAGGTATATGGATTTTACAAAGATAAATAGTATATACTAGTTTCCACCCGCGGCTTCGCCCGCTTTGTCTAAAACCTAATCTATACTAATATTATAAAGCTGAAGAGTTTGTTTGTTTGTTTGTTTGTTTGAACGCACTAATCTCGGAAACTACTGGTCCGATTTGAAAAATTCTTTCGGTGTTAGATAGCCCATTTGTCGAGGAAGGTTATAGGCTATATTTCATCACGCTACGGGCAACAGGAGTGGAGCCACGGGGATGAAACCGCGCGGAGCAGCTAGTAAATTATATATGTACTAAAACCTTCCTCTTGAATCACTTTATCTATTTAAAAAAAAAAAACCGAATTTGAACATACAAAAGGACATAGGGACAGAGAAAGCGACTTTGTTTCATACTATGTAGTGAATTAATTGCGATAAATAAATAAATAGATTGCTAGCGAGTTAATACGTCATTGTTATTAAGATAGGACTCCAAAGGAAGTACAGATTATGTGACTATTTGTGTTTGAACACAGATAAAAAATAATTCTTACTGTTTTTAAAGTCTGTAATAATATAATGATTAATGAATAACTATTTTATTAATTCTAAATGCTGTTTTTCCTTAAAATAACTCGAATTCGAATTAACTTTAAAATTAATCATCTATACTCTATACTAATATTATAAAGCGGGAAGGTTTGTATGTATGGTTTTCACGCATAAACTACTGGACCGATTTTGATGAAATTTGGCACAGATAATCTTTAGACCCTGAGAAAGAACATAGGCTACCTTTTATTGCGAAATATGTACCACGGGCGAAGCCGGGGCGGACCGCTAGTAAGATATAAAATTAAAAAAAAAGTCGTAAACCTTTTTTAATCCATAAAGCCTTTACAACGAAAGATAGTAAATTATTGTCTACTAGCTTTCCGCCCGCGGCTTCGCCCGCGTTTTCAAAGAAAAACCCGTTCCCGTAGGATTTCCGGGATAAAACCTATCCTATGTCCTTTCTCGGGTATCAAAATATCTCTATACCAAATTTCATGCAAATTGGTTCAGTAGTTAAGGCGTGATTGAGTAACAGACAGACAGACAGAGTTACTTTCGCATTTATAATATTAGTATGGATAAAAAAACTTAATAGTTCATAAAAAAAATGTTTGTTAAAAAAATATAAATAATTGAAGATTTTCTTTGACATGAGTTTTAATTGACATAAGATCTAACTGACCTCAAGGTTAGATGTTCATCTATACTGTTATTAACATTACGTGGTTTTCTATTTTTAAATACAATCATTTCAGTAAATTATATGTAAAATCAGTATAATATAAACAACGTACGTTCAAGCAAAAATTGCTAAACCGATTTTGATGAAACTTTGTAGGTAGATAGTTTGAAGCTAAGAATAACATTGTATTCCTTTGATTTTCATAATATAATAAAATTTGATATTTAATAAATAATAATCATCTTAATAATATTATTATCATAAAACTGTACTATCTTTGTGTACTTATATCTTATGATAGGTAATTTAATATTTGATGAAAATAATCTGGACGTTCGTAGTAATGTAGTTCTCTAAATAAATAATTTTCCTTATGCTGAAAAACGAATTATTTCAATTAATCGTTTGAAGTTACTTAAGTACTTTGAAGTTACTCATAACTGCTGAACAAATAAAGCTAAGACTTTTTTTAGTCTTGAATCTATACTAATATTATAAAGCTGAAGAGTTTGTTTGTTTGAACGCGCTAATCTCGGGAAATACTGGTCCGATTTGAACAATTATTTTGGTGTTAGATAGCCCATTTATCGACGAAGGTTATAGGCTAGGTATCATACATCTGTGCTAGGTACATATTTCATTGCGTTACGATCAACAGGAGTGGAGCCACGGGGGTGAAACCGCGCGGAGCAGCTAGTTAACTTATATTTTAAAACTGCATGCTTCGTTGAAATAGTTTTTGTCCTTTATTTTTCCTTGAACCAAATTTAATTTAAATAGTAAATAGTCTTATTTTATGAATTACTAGATTTCCGCCCGCGGCTTCGCCCGCGTTTGCAAAGGAAAACCCGCATAGTTCCCGTTCCCGTGGGATTTCCAGGATAAAAACTATCCTATGTGTTAATCCAAGTTACCCTCTATATGTGTGCTAAATTTCATTGTAATCGGTTCAGTAGTTTTTACGTGAAAGAGTAACAAACATCCATACATCCATACATCCATACATCCTTACAAACTTTCGCCTTTATAATTTATTTATTTTATTTATTTATTCTTCACTGTATAGGAAATACAAAATTAAGACGACACAAAATAAAAGATACAATCGGCATACAGTGGGCGGCCTTATGGCTATAAGCCATTTCTTCCAGGCAACCGTCGGGTAGAGGATAAAAATATAATAACTTCGGTAGTATGAGCCAATAATTAACATGAGTTATAAATATTTGAATAATAAAATATATAGTAACACATATACATAAATATTATATACGTATAGAATATAATAATCACATACATACATACATATACAAATATCATACACATACTTACAGATACAAACAGCAATACGATAATTACATAAATACTACAATTAGAGGGAAAGGAAATAATCTTTCAGCATTTTCTTGAAAGAGTTTATTGATTGAGCACAACGAATTCTCTCAGGTAGGTTGTTCCATAAACGGATTGCAGTGACAGTGAAGGAGGAGGTGTAATATTTAGTCGAGTGTATAGGGAAACTAAGCAAAAGATTGTTGGAAGATCTAAGAGAGTAGGTATCAGTTGTAAGGAAGTTAAAATTAGATTTTAAGTAGGTAGGGGAATTAGGACAGAAAAGAATAGAGTAGAGAAGTTTGAGGACATGCATATTCCGGCGTGAACGGATTGGCAGCCATTTAAGTTTCCTACGATACTCGGAAATATGGTCAAACTTTCGCAACCCATAAACAAATCGGATGCAAGTATTTTGGAGCCGTTCGAGTCGATTAAGCTGCTCTTCACATAAGTTTGTGTAACACGCATCAGCATAATCCAGGAGTGGCAAAAGAAGAGTCTGCGCAAGCATAACCTTGGTAGGTATAGGTAGGAAGTGGCTTAACCGTTTTAAACTGTTTGCGGATGCATACACTTTTTTAGAAACAGCTTTGACTTGTGGTACCCATGATAGTATTTCGTCAAAGGTTAATCCCAGATTTTTCACCTCAGAAGTGTATGGTATAACAAACCCATCGAGTTGTATACATGGAAAATCCACAACAAACTAAAAACATTACGTTTAAAAAACATCGATAAATAATATTCCTCACGGTTCAACCCTATTGACCGTATCCATTTCCATATAATATAAATATTAGATTGAAATGGTTGTGTTATGTCATGTTATGTGTATCTATTATGTAGTTTAAAAGGCTGCTTTAATATTAATGAAATTCAAATAATTAAGTATTTATTAAAAAGTGAAAAACATATAGGTAAGTACATAATGCGTTATCACAACCTATTCTGAAATTAAATTCGTTCATATATTTTCAAAAACCATTACCACCATTTCTACGAAGTCGGTTAAGCAAATTAACATTAATTATTGTTTAGCAGCCCTGAACGCACACAGTTGCACGCGTACACACACACGCGCACACACAAACAACGGATATATGAAACCGAATGCTTGTCAAACTAAATGGATACGGTCAATAGGGTTGAACCGTGAGGAATATTATTTATCGATGTTTTTTAAACGTAATGTTTTTAGTTTGTTGTGGATAGTTAAAAATATGTAACACCGTATATTATGCGCTATTTTATGATTATTCATACGTTTACTTATGACAACAAACGTGTAACTTTTATAAAAAGCCTTCGAATATAGGATAAAAGCTTCCCTGCCATACTTACGAATTTATAATAATATATTTATAATAATAAAATATTTGGTAAGAAACACCGTTGAAAAACACACTACCTCTGCTATTAAAGAAATGCAATATTTGTTCTTATAACAATTGTTTCTTTACGAACGATAAAAGTGTACCTAGCAATAAAATATTTAATTTACTGTTTTAAGTAACAAAAAAACTCAATGTACTTACGTCCTTTATATAATCATCAAGGTCAAAAATTACTTTCAATTTCCTTAAGACTTAAGACTTCAATTTATAAAGATGACTTCTAGGTTACAATGTAGTTTATCGATAAATCGATATTTTTTATCGACACACACCCACCCCTAGTGGTTAGGGAGCAAGGTATGTTCGCATTATTATTAGCAGACGTAAGGGTGAGCGTACATTGAAATATGTTTTGTTAATAACATTCATTTAATATTAATATTGACGTGACAACGTCTTAAATTAGGTTGCGACTGGGAGTCACTTATGAAAAAGTGTAACGCTCGGTAACGTTACGATGAGTCACCGAACGAGAGAGAGGCCCGCCGAATGCCTTGCGTCTCTCTCCCACTCAACTATGATCGAGAAAAAGACGTTGTCACGTAAAATCTTCGCCCGTAAAACCGACTTTACAGGCAACCATTTTTATTTTTGAGTATTTACTATTTAATAAGTTTTTAGATTCCATTTTATGGTCTCTACAATAAATCAACACGAAATGAAAGATATATGAATTTTAAATAACTGAATCATTTTGGATAAATCTTCAGTACTATCATGGACCCAATATATTTGTCCACGGTACTATCTACGTTGTAAAACTATGACAATAATGGCATAACAGTTTTTTAAATGCTTTGACAAATTTTTACTAATACTACTAATAACAATATTAATTATTATTTACTTATATAGTTTAATTAAACCTCCTTTTTCGAAGTCGGTCCACAATTTTTTATGCAGTGTTGTTATAGAACCTTACATCACTAGTCACTACATAGTATAAAACAAAGTCGCTTTCTCTGTCCCTATGTCCCTATGTATGCTTAAATCTTTAAAACTACGCAACGGATTTTGATGCGGTTTTTTTTTAATAGATAGTGATTCAAGAGGAAGGTTTTAGTATATAATTTATTATGTTTTAGATAAAACGGGCGAAGCCGCGGGCGGAAAGCTAGTAACATATGTATTACTTTTTGAAAACTTAATGAGATCAAATGTTTTGTGACTGTAAAAATTCACCAATAGGAAAAGAAGTCATTTGGCAGAATAGCACTTACATCAATTATTCATGTTATCGAACAAAATCCCAGTTCCTAAATAAAAATGAAGTAAAAGAACATTTATTTAATACTAGCTTTCTGCCCGCGGCTTCGCCCGCGTTTTCAAAGAAAAACCCGTTCCCGTAGGATTTCCGGGATAAAACCTATCCTATGTCCTTTCGCGGGTATCAAAATATCTCTATACCAAATTTCATGCAAATTGGTTCAGTAGTTAAGGCGTGATTGAGTAACAGACAGACAGAGTTACTTTCGCATTTATAATATTAGTATGGATTGTATTTCGATATCACGTTATTTTAATTAATGAATTTATCACATTTTCATAAAAAATTGTTAAGTTATGTGTACGCTTACCCTAATACCCAAGTGTATTCAAGGCCTTATCAAAGAATAATACTGATAACATAATAGATGTATTAATTAGTAGAAAAGCTTATCAGTAACAACAATAACATATTGATTTTAAGGTTAAATGAACAGAAAATCAATTACTTTGTACTAGCTGTGCCGCGCGGCTTCACCCGAACGGACGCACGGCGTGCAATTAATAATACCCTAATATTGTAGTCACCGTTTCTCGTTGTAGTCACCGTTTCTCTTTGTTCCAAAATATATCATTCCCATCAATTTGCAGCATTATTTTTGAGTAACAGACTATCAATACACACATTGTTTCCTTTCATTCCACATGTAAATCTTTGTCATAATAAGATTACAAAATTTTAGCTGTTGAACCCTAAACAGCTTTTTAAGTAACTACTAAGATGGAAAAAAATATATTTATATATGGCCATAATCATCAGGATCAGCCATATCTTCAGTAAATTATAATGTTGGTGGAAACAAATGAATCACCAATGTCACAAACCAAAATTATTTAATCGCACAAATCTATGCGCTAGTGATTAGGGAATCACTTAATCAATCGCCTTTAATTCGTTTTGATACAACAATTCACAAGATTACTCGGAACAATAGCGATTCGTCGCAAACGTGGTGCTCTAGCAGTTCTTCGTTTTTAACCAAGCAACGTCTTCATCTACGCGACGCGACGCTCCGCTAGACCGACTTTTGTCAAATCTCGTTCCGATGTAATTCTCAACAGCCAGTAATACGCCTATGCCTATATGTAGTTTGTACCTAATAATCTCAGTCTTATTGACCATTATTTTAATATTTCTAAAAAGCAGTTATAGTTATAGTTATATATTCTTTATTGCACACAAATTTTTAATTTTACAATACAAGGATATCAGAAGCAATTGGCGGCTTTATTGCTAAACAGCAATTTCTTCCAAGCGACCAGTACCAAGCATGAAATATACAGTTGCAAATATGGGAAGATAGTGTACACATAAAAAGCAAAAAAAAGCAGCATTATTCCTGAGCACCATTTGATTATTGTTTTTAAAAAACAAAATGGCGTATCTATCAAATAATCTATGATTCTAAACATGGGTTGAAGCTCGAGCCAATTTCGTAGTTTTGAAATAAATAAGAGAGTCTTACTTTAATTGTTGTTCGTGATTTAACCGACTTTAATTAATGTTGATTTACTTGTAGTTTGCTAAAAATGTCTATTTTATGCACATAATATTGATATGAATGCGATATGACGTCATATTTGATATTTCTTGATTACATAGTATAAGACAAAGTCGCTGTCGATGTTTGTATGCTTAAATAACGGATTTTGATATACAGTTTTTTTTTTAATAGAGTTGTTCTTGAGAAAGGTTTTAGTACATAATTTGTAAAGTTTTATATCAACCAAATGAAAAGGTAATATCAACTCAATATATACTACTATAGCTTCCATATTACAATAGATAATAATTTATGAAGTAGCTCTGCCACGCGGTTTCACTCACGGACAAAAATATGGGTAAACTCAAACGCAAACATTTATTTATTCAATTAGACATCTTCTAGAAGCACTTTTGAATCGTCTTAACTCTTAACATCTATTGAGAAGAACCGGCAAGAAAATCTATAATAATATTATAAAGCTGAAGAGTTTGTTTGTTTGAACGCGCTAATCTCACTAACTACTGGTCCGATTTGAAAAATTCTTTCGGTGTTCGATAGCCCATTTATCGAGGAAGGCTATAGGCTATATATCATCACGCTAAGACCAATAGGAGCGGAGCAATGCGAGTGAAACTGCAGGGAACAGCTAGTTATATATGTATATTTATTATTAGTATCGCTGCAGTTCTAGAAATAAGGCTAGGTTAAATTCCGATCGTGTTTTTGTATGCTAAGCTAGTTTGTTTGTTTGTGTGTTAAATATATTATTATATCTATTATGTACATAATATAAAGATATAATTGTCTATTTTTGAAGTGAAACTTCTTTATCGGGGTTGGAAAAAAATGTATTGTAACATTTTTTCGGTACACGTGCGGCTTGACATTTTTTTTTACGGCGCCATCTTTTTCCCCTACCACGCGTAATTCGACGTATTTCTGTAAAGTTGCATATAGTAAATTATTTTTTGAAAAATAAGGTCATTCACTTTTATCGTGACAAAACCAAACGTTTTATCTCGAGAAAAAAAGAGCGCCAAAAGTGGTTTATCGCAGATAAAACCAAAACTAAAAGTAATAATACACAAAATGCTCTGACAAATATCTTGTAAAATGTTTTAATATAATTGTTTATGAAAAAAAATCATAATAAGTACCTATTACCATGTCAAGTAGAAAACGTAAAAGTGAGAAAATTAGAGCTAACTTGGTGATTTTTTTTATCGAGTCAATTTTAATATTTTATGTTTTTGATTAAACAGAATCGTTGAACATATCATCTAGTTTGATATATATATTTTATTTTTTAGATTTGGTCTTGAATATTACACGTATCATCTAATAGAAGATTGGTTATTTTGCTTTATTTTGCCCCCCTTAAACACAAAAAGTTTCATCAAAATCATTCATTCAATCAGCATTTTTCAAGGCTACACTGTCACACTGTGACAGAATGATTTCATGTAATAAGATTGCTATTTCCTAGGACACCCGATACAAAAAGTTACATCAAAATCGCTCAAGCATTTTTCAAGGTTACACACTGTGACATATGATTTTTTATATAACAAGATATTATATTTATCAAACATCAAAAGTTACATATAGAAAGATGGTAATATGTATGTATAAATTTAACCGTAATACACAATCTTACTGCACATAAATTGATGCGGTTTATGGTATGTGTAAGTTGGTGAGATTTTAAGAAACTTAATTTATTTCGTTTTAACTTGAAACAGTTATTACATTTTTAACTGTTATCGTACCGGCCATAGAGTTATTAATGTGTAGACATGGCTTTTAAAATCAAAGTTTTGAAGGCTACAGGTTTTATGAATAACGCCCGTAGCACACCTCCGCTGCGATACCATGACCGCGGAACCGCTAGATGAATTCCGCTGTGATCAAGTGTAGTTTGATTAGTGGAACCGGCATCGGCGAAACCTCATGCGAGTCAGTCAAGAAGCAACGATCGAAGCGAAATGTCGTCGTTATCGGAGTCAGAGGAAGAAGAAATATTATTGTGGACTTTAACTTTGAAAAGACATAAAACTCGTAGAATTTGGGTGCATGAGATTAATAAAAAAAGAAAGAAATCAGGAGAAAACCTACTATGTAATGAACTCGAGTCCCATGAAGATCGTTTCTATACATATACATATGTATTTTTAGAATGACCCCTCAGAGTTTTGATGATTTACATACTCTTTTACAAAAACAATGTAGTTCCGCGTTTTATTTTTGCCGGTTTTGACAAACACGCGCGAAAACATTGCGGCACCGCAAACAAATAGCGGCGTGAGCGCGGTAGTGTGGCTGGCTTTAGAAGAGATCGGCGAAACCGCGCGAAGAAAGAGATAAAAAATAGTTAGATGTATGTGTTAGAACAGGCAGTTTCGCTACTGTTCCGCTTCTCGTACACGGGACAAGACAGAGCGAAACTACTGCGGTTCCGCTGTTACAGTTCTGCAGCGGAGGTGTGCTACGGGCCTAAGAAAATAACAATTTTCTTATTCATAAAACAACAACAACATTAAAATGGGAATACGTACCTACCCATAATAATATCTATTTATTTGCTTCTTATTATTTTGTAGTACTTTTAATTTTATTTTGGGTTATTACTCACACATTTGATAAATTACAATAAAAAATTAATAAGATATAACAGGATATTACGTGGGAACTTTTACCTAGTTCAGAAAATATCTAGACGTATAGGAAGTTGGAACATGCTTATTTCAATTATACATATGTATTTACTTTTCGCATTTTTTTACTAGGTATTGAACTACCTCAAATATGACACAAACCAAAAAAAAATTGGTTGTCTGTAAAGTCGTTTTACTGACGATAGTTGAACGTGACAACGTCCGATTGTGCTTCTTTGTCGCTCTTTCCGCGCTCTCGCTTGCACTTCAAGTCTTACATGGAACGCCTTAGAGCGAGGTAACGCCGCATGAGTCATGTTTTTTCGTGCGTGCAGCCGGCTCTATCGAATTATAAGACGTTGTCACGTCAATAAAAATTCTAGTCTATTCCTTCGCAACTCTATACAAAAGACATTCCAGTTTAATATTACCGTATGCACACAAACAAAAATCGAACACGTACGACGCACACATTCAAACAAAATACAAACTACACATGCATTCCAAATTCAAATGCATCGCGAAACTGAACTCTATTTCACGCACATACGGTACAAATTCACATAACAGTAACTTATCAAGTTTGGTTTTTGATACCGCATTTTCCAACTAACGACACTGTGTTTATTTTGGTAGTAGTTTAAAGGGAATACGTTGCAAGTATGATACAGTGTGGAATTGTGTTGGAGTTGGAGTCGAGTTTACGAACATGCAGCGTTGGCATAGACACAATATTGACCTGTCGTTTATTGCGATTTATTTTTTTAATACTTTTATGTTATTAATACTTTTTTGTATCTTGCTTGCGTATTTTTAAGTGTTTACCTATATTTTTTTTATCAATGAATGTATTTAAAAAAAGTGGTTTCACACAAGCTTTCCGGATTAAAATGAAATTGGTAATGAAAAATCACATTTCAATCCGAATCTTAAACAAGAATTCGTACAAAGTCATATTGTATTCACTTCATTCACAGCATCCTACTGATGAAAGAACTTTCAAAATCGGTACAGCAGTTGCAGAGTTTGTTATAAACAAACTGACAAACAATCAAATCTTCTGTTTATACTATGTATATGCAGTATTAAAGTTGTTACGTAATAAAGTACAACAGGAAAAATGAATGAGAGAATGAATAATAGTATGTATTTTGATTTTTATCTAGTTAACTAAGTATTATTGAATGCAATAAATGGTATTTTTTTTGTAATTGGTGGTATGTTCTTAGCGGTTATGAGCTTGTTTCGTTTCTATGTTTGTTCCAGCAAAGCTATTCAATTGAAGAATCGATAATTATTTATGTAACTTTTTAATTTGTACACCGATTTATAATGACTTCAATTTATTACTATTTTAAACTTACAACACATTATTTACTACATTTTTATCTATTAAAAATATTTTCAAGTATCAAGAGCTACAGTCGCACTACACAATTTTCAGATTTAGCATTTAAACGTAGGTCTGCATGAATTATATATTTTTTGTGATCTTGACTAGGCACGCTACTGGGTTTGCTCGGTTTTATACTAGTTTTTTTATATCTATCGAAATTGATTTTATAAAACGGTTGGAGTTTTTGTATGTTTGTTACGTTTTAACTTAAAACTGCTAGACCGATTTTAATAACTATTTAACCATGGACTTAAAATAATGCTATTAAGATACAAATTATTAAAAATTCTTCTTCTAACCGAAATAATCAACTTTCTTTTTATTTTCCTATCTCCTAAACTACTAAACCATTATTGAAAAATCTTGAACTACTATTTAACTACCTAGTGGAAGATTTTGGGACGAACAATGAGCTCAATGCAATGAAATTATTTCTGAGAAATGCATGAACAAGCAAACATGCATGCATATAATGTGCCTACTTATTTCTGTGTGTTGGACTGTATTGAATGTAATTTCCATAGAAGTAAAAATTATTAGTATAAATCACTCATCCTGACTTCGCTTGGGGTTAAAATAGGAGAAAGAAAATTGTTTCTTAGTACGTGATAATTTTCGGAACAACGGGTTCGAATTTAAAAATTGTAATACTGTTAAATAGTCTATTTATCGAGGAAGGCTATATTAAATCATAACGCTAAGACCAATTTCGGGTAAAACCACGGTATCAGCTAGTATAGGAATGAAGTAATAATAAAAATTTTAAACACATTTTAAAATACCCTCTTTTCTCAAAATCGGTTAATAAACATATACTAAAATTTAACACAAAAATATAATTATCTAATTACATATTAAAAGTAATATGAACGGACCTTAGGCCAAACAAAAACTGTGCGGAAATGAGACAGACAGATAGAGTGGGAGCGAGACAGTGATATATGGTAAGGCTATAAGTGCGAGGGAGATAGGGATATAATTAAAACTTTTGTCGCGTAGGATTTCTGAGGGAAAGGATGGTTGGAACCACGAAATGTGTGGAGTCCACAGACATTGATTGATACAATATGTCTGTGGTGGAGTCGTTTAATGCATAAAGTAAATTTTTAGAAAAAAAAACAAAAACCGACTTCAAGACTATACCTAATTACCTATATGTACAAATTTAAAGAATTTCTGATAAACAGTGTATATGCCTAAAAAATTTGAGGGTTTCCCTCGATTTCCCCGGGATCCCATCATCAGATCCTGACCTGGTGACAATGGGACCACCTCTGGCGTATGACCTACCAAATAAAAAAATAATTATTCAAATCGGTTTATAATTGATGGAGTAATCGCGTAACAAATATACAAAAAAAAATACTGTCGAATTGAGAACCTCCTCCTTTTTTTGAAGTCGGTTAAAAATTGATATTGATACCTGTAATATGAAATGGAAGTATAGGCACACCCCGGACACTCCATACAAAATTATCGTTTTGACAGTCACACTGTAGAGACTGCAAATGTTAACGCTTGATGGTTGGCACATTTTTGACTAGCGTAAAAAAAATCGCTTTTTTCTGATGAAATACATCCGTAAACAGCACAATATCTAACCATTTTCTACGAAAAACGATAATCACAAATCCAAAATAATAAAATTACTGATTAATGTTGTCAATCTTCGTTGCATATCGTCCCTGTAGAAAAATATGGACCATTTTTAGACTGATCGTGCGGGGTGAGGTAAGTGTTTAATTTTGGCGGGAGGCGGAGAGTGTCCGTTCTGTAGCGTTTAGCTACTATGTATTATGTATTCTGTGGTATAGGTAAATTTATATGTATAGGTTAGGTATGTAGTCTTATTACTTATCAATATGTTGTAGTACCAACCGTACTTAATTCTGCGTTTTCGCTGTTGAAGATAGAAGATTTATTTATTTATTTAATACATATTTGACACCATCTCCAAACAAAACAAAAAGAAAAGATATTGCCTAGGTATTTGACACAAATGACTTAACAGTCTTACAAATTATATTGATGAAGTAGAGTTTTTTCAAATAACCCAAAAGTCTGATTTAAAGTATATTGCGTTAACAGTTTTTAACTGAAACTTATTTAAACACATTTAAAATTATGAAAAACTAGCTTTCCGCCCGCGGCTTCGCCCGCGTTTACAAACAAAAACCCGAATAGTTCCTGTTCCCGTGGGATTTCCGGGATAAAACCTATCCTTTGTGTTAATCTAAGTTACCCTCTATATGTGTGCTTAATTTCATTGTAATCGGTTCAGTAGTATTTTTACACACACATCCTCACAAAGTTTCGCATTTATAATATTAGTAGGATACAACCTGTGGATACAACAATGAACAAACATACAACTCCAAAAATAGCTTATTAAAATGCACTTTTAAAAAATTATTATAAAATATCGACTCCACACCATTCCCTATTCTGTTTACTGAGAATATATTTCAATGAATTCTCTTTCGTACCCTCTTAACCGATTGTGTTGTAAAAGTGTGTATGTTGTTTATTTTTTGGCATTTTTATGTCAAAATAAAAAAAAATATATGACTTAATTATTTTATTTTATTTTACTGTAATGGTAAATACTGTTTGTCATTTTTTTTTTTATTTGATCTTCTTGTAAAACACGTAGACATATTTTTTATTTATTTAATACGAGTAACAATATAATTTTTTATATAACTACCTACACATACATTAAAAACAAAATCCTACCTAAATATTATAAACTAGCTGTGCCCCGCGGTTTCACCCGCGTGGCTCCACTCCTGTTGGTCTTAGCGTGATATACATATATAGCCTTCCTCGATGAATGGCACCGAAATTTTTCAAATCGGACCAGTAGTTCCTGAGATTAGCGCGTTCAAACAAATTCAAATTCAAATTCAACAAACAAACTCTTCAGCTTTATAATATTAGTATAGATGCTGCGACGGAATTGGTAGTTTTTAGTATGTATGTTATTCTTTGGAAATTAAACTGCTTGATGAATTTTAGCTTGAGATGCTAAGATTCGTCGTAACTATGAGAATATTATTGTGTGTACCTATATTATTAAAATGCAATAACAATTTTTTCGTTCGAACATAATCGAGTGGGGTATAAAAAGAACAATTACATAACATAGAATTAAAGCATATTAATAATGGGAGCTAAAGACAATAAGAAAAAAAAGATACCAAAATCGTCGCCTTACTCCATGACGTGACTGTATTGCCATGACGCGACCTTGAAATTTTACCCTCAACGCGCCTAAAGAAGTTTCACTTCAAAAAGAAACCCTTTTGTAGTGTAATAATCAAAATAAATATACAAATCTAATAAAAAATCACGTAGTGTGAAACCAAGCTGTGTCATATCCATTTTGTTTAAATTGCTGTAGGGCTGTAAACACATTGGACGATTTTTTTGTTTAATATTATTTTAATTAATTTTGTAAAAGTAAAAAAATACATATTAAAAAGATAATTATATGATTTTACGCGAGCATGCGTGTGCGAAACGTCGGGAAAATAATATCATCATTCATCACTACATAGTATAAAACAAAGTCGCTTTCTCTGTCCCTATGTATCCTTAAATCTTTAAAACTACGCAACGGATTTTGATGCCGTTTTTTTAATAGATAGTGATTCAAGAGGAAGGTTTTAGTATATAATTTATGTATTATGTTTTAGACAAAGCGGGCGATGCCTCGGGCGGAAAGCTAGTTATCGATATATCGATATTCTATTATCGATGTCGACATTAATATTATTATTACAATACATCTGTTACCAAACTGAAGGAATCGAATGCCGTCCTATTTTTTACGACACCACGAAACAATGTTGTTTACAAAAATCGTCTCAACTGCTATAAAAATAGAGTTTATTTTCATTTGTACGAATTATAAATTTACGTCTTCAACAAAATGTGCGCTTGTG
This sequence comes from Colias philodice, assembly GCF_061535455.1. Taxonomy (NCBI): domain Eukaryota; kingdom Metazoa; phylum Arthropoda; class Insecta; order Lepidoptera; family Pieridae; genus Colias; species Colias philodice. Next base: position 2,185,735 of record NC_143114.1, on the reverse strand, counting down.
TGCATGAGTGTGAACACACTACATGATTTTTTATTGCAATTAATTATTTGTTATTATCTTGTATCATCACTACATAGTATAAAACAAAGTCGCTTTCTCTGTCCTTATGTCCCTTTGTATGCTTAAATATTTAAAACTACCTACGCAACGAATTTTGATGCGGTTTTTTTTTAGTAGATAGAGTGATTCAAGAGGGAGGTTTTAGTAGGTATATAATTTATTAGGTTTTAGACAAAGCGGGCGAAGTCGCGGGCGGTAAGCTAGTAATATTATAAAGGAGTAATTTTGTTTGTTATTTTACTCCAAAAGTACTTTACTGATAAGGAAAATGATTTCACTATATGTATAACTAGCTTACCGCCCGCGGCTTCGCCCGCTTTGTCTAAAACCTAATCTATACATCTATACATCTATACAAATACATACAAATATTATAAAGAGGAAAGGTTTGATTTTTTGTTTGTTTGTTTGTATGAATTGAATAGGCTCCGAAACTACTTGGCAGATTTGAAAAATTCTTTCACTGTTGGAAAGCTACATCATTTCTGAGTGACATAGGCTAGGTTTTATCCCGGAAATCCCACGGGAACGGGAACTATGCGGGTTTTTTTTTGAAAACGCGGGCGAAGCCGCAGGCGGAAAGCTAGTAAATTATATACTAAAACCTTCCTCTTGAATCACTCGTTCTATTAAAAAAAACCGCATCAAAATCCGTTGCGTAGTTTTAAAGATTTAAGCATACAATGGGACATAGGGACAGAGAAAGCGACTTTGTTTTATACTATGTAGTGATGTAAAATAATAATATAGGCTACATTTTTGAAATGAAACTTCTTTAGGCGTTTGAGAGTAATTTCAAGGTCGCGTCATGGCAATACCGTCACGTCATGGAGTAAGGCGACGATTTTGGTATCTTTGAATCTTGCTAAAGAAGTTTCATTTCTCACACGTGTAGTGTACTTGGGACACACGTTGTATTTTTTTTAAGCCCGAGTCAACCCAGGTGAAGTCGGAGCAAAAAGCTTGTTTTCATATATAAACTTTATATTTATTTTTCTGTCTGTCTATCAAAATCAAAGGTTGGTACTTCCAGAGATCTATCTCTCCGCCAAAATTTACCCAAATCCGTTCACCCTTTTCGTCATGATAGAGATACGATCATTTCGAATTTATCTTCTTTCTTTATTTATATATATAAAAATGAATCGCAATATGTGTTGGTAAGCGCATAACTCGAGAACGGCTGAACCGATTTCGATAATTCTTTTTTTATTATCTTCCTTGAAGTACGAGGATGGTTCTTATGTAGAGAAAACGTAAACATGTACCACGGGCGAAGCCGGGGCGGACCGCTAGTTACATAATATATTAATAGCAAACTAGGAAGAATGTAATCATGTCTAACTTTCACGGTTAACTTTAATAGTTTGTGGTGAAAGTGACGTTAAATAATATCATAATTAACTACTGGATACACGCGGTTTTGTCCGTATTTATGTATTCCTTTATCTTTGTGAGTCTTAAACAAGTCAATAACTGCGTTAAAAACAACCGACTTCAAACTTGCACTTGCAACATTTACAAATACAGACAAAAATGCTCATGAAATAAAAACTACTGGGCCTATCCGAATAAAATTTTTATGGGACCAATTCGACACCATCCCGCATCGAACAAAGAAAGAATCACGTAAATCGGTTCAGAAACCACGGAGTAATCGGTGTACTTACATACATAAAAAAATAACATACCGGCCAAATTGATAACCTCCTCCTTTTTTTTGAAGTCGGTTAAAAAATAGGTGTGGCAATCGAGGACTGCCGCGGTTGCGCTATTGCATAGCATCGCATCGCTGTGCCGGTTGGAGTGGAGGGTGTAAGGTTTTTTCGTTACGGAATTTTTACATTCGGTAGCCGCGCTCAAAGCCTGACATAAAAGCTATGCAAATTGCAATAGCTTAAAAACTTACAACATGATTCTTTGAAACAAAAAAAAAATAGTGCGTGTACACACGTAAGAAGTGAAACTTCTTTATGACCTTATTTTTCAAAAAATAATTTACTATATTATGCAACTTTGCAGAAATATTAAAATTAAATTAAATTCGAATCACGCGTGGTAGGGATAGTAAAAAGATGGCTCGTAACGGAAAAATGTCACGCGTAACGAAAAAATGTTACACTAAATTTTTTTCCAACCCCGATAAAGAAGTTTCACTTCAAAAATTATTGTTTATATTCCATCTACCTATGCTTTTATATGCATTTTATAATGAGTGGAAAATTTGTAATTAAAACATTAATTACAATTCTATTTATATGTTTCAAAAAACACAATAAAAATTAAAATCATGTTGCAATTTATTGATTATACCTATATATTGAAACTATAGCTGGTCCCCGCGGTTTCACCCGCAGTGCTCGACTCCTGTTGGTCTTAGCGTGATGATATTAGCGGCCTTTACACACAAACTCTATCGCGCATGAAACAGCAATCGTGTGTGAAAGAGCGTGCGTATAAAGGGTGCAGGGGACGGAAGGATAGACCACATGCCGCGCTCATCAGTCGTGCGCGCAATCGCGCACTCACGATTGTACACAGGTTGCCTTTACACATAAATTCTTTCGCGCACGAATAAGATGGCGGACATACGCACGTGGAGCAAGGAATTAGTATTGGAGCTTATTACTTTATACAGATCTTTCCCATGTCTCTGGAAAATCGGAAGAGTACAAACACAAGAATTTAAAAGACCAAGCATATAAAAAACTTATCGACTTTTATAAAGAAAAAGGTTTTATTGACGCTAATCGTGATTTAGTTGTAAAAAAATGCAAAGTTTTTTGAGTTCAATTAAACCAGCAACCATGATAACTTGCGCCACCCGATATCTTGTCTCCATTTTTCACTTCAATCACGCGCGGTTGTCGATAAAACCGTGTGCATTGCACACACTCCAACACGCGCCTCTTTCACGCGGTCTATCACAGGCGATTAGTCTTTACACGGCCGCTCATTCCGCTAAGGAAAGCAAACACGAATAATCGCGCGCGAAAGAACAAGTGTCGCAGTTAAGACATACAAAGGTAATCGCGAGCGATTGAGCGTGCAGGCTTTCCCGCGCGTAATCCTGTACGATCCACAGAACGCGCGATAGAGTTTGCGTGTAAAGGCCGCTAATGTCTAACTTTCACTTGCCTATTCCTCGATAAATGGGCTATCTAACACTGAAAGAATTTTTCAAATCGGACCAGTAGTTTCTGAGATTAGCGCGTTCAAACAAACAAACTCTTTAGCTTTATAATATTAGTATAGACTATAGATGAATAATTTGATCTGTGGCAATATGTATTTAAATTTATACATTCTGTGTTTCTTATATTTGTATGTTAGTCGTTGCAACTTCTCGGAATTACTACACCTGTTTTGAAGAATTTTTGTGCTAAGGTTTACTATCATTAGCATTACAAAAATATAATTATAAGTAATGATATTAAGTTATCACTTATGGATACCATTACTCTAATTATTTTAATATTCGTTTGTAAGCGTGGATGTTTGTCACTTTTTCACGTAAAAATTGCTGCGCGGATTTGGATGAAACTTTACAAGAATAAAGGTTTTATAACAGAATAACACACGAGTTATAGAAAGACTTGATTTTGAGAATTCGTCTGCAAGTGAAACCGCGCGGCACAGCTAGTCAAATTTACTGTTTTTTGTATGAAAGAAAAACCAATATCTTTCCTGTCAACCTTTTAGAAGTAGAATTATGAAAAATTAAGTAGCCTATATTTAAATATCATTCTTAAACTATTTTCAGTAAAAATTTTGTCAAAATCGGTACTATGGTTTAGCCGTGTATAGCAAACAGACTTTCGCATATATGATATTATTAATTATTATATAGGAAGGTATATACATTTATAATATATTTGTATTATATAGATATTAAAGCAATAACAATTAAAATTTAAACCACACTTTTTGCTAAGTCGGTTAAAAATAAATTCCCGTCGTTTGTAATCAGCCGAAACCATAGTTACTGCGATTGTCTATGTGTGTGTTATCTACTCGGAGTATAGGCGGGTGCACACTGTGTGCGGAATATATTTGTTTTTATTATTGTAGTAATTTATTTTTATTTGTGTTAAATATTATATAGATAACTGTATACGTATCAAATTGATATTTGATCGTTTCACAATTACTTGATAGTATATATAGGTAGATCATATGTGCAAAAAATAAGAAACGTCCAATGTATCACATTTATAAATAAATAAATACATATTTAAGCTATCTACAAAAATACAACCATAACCTTCCTTGTAATCTTACAATCGATCGAATTCATCTCGTAATCGATACCAAGAAATGAAAAAGAATAATATATTAAAACAATACGTAGAAATATTATTATATTTTTAAAAGAACAATAATTTAATTTTTTTCTATTCTTTAAAAAATTATACGAATAACAATGCTTATAAAATAATAAATTCGTAATGTTTCCGCCATCGAATTTTTTGTTTATAATAATTACTTAACTGTATCTATCTGAATAATATGCAGTCATTGTATACATATAATACAAGTTCTTATTATATCATTATTAGATAGTATTTATATTAAACCAATTTAGTATATTCGACAATTTATTCTCTACTAAAATTAGCATAATCAAGTATCTACATATATTCAAAACCACAAATACTAAACAGTTATACTATCTTAGTTTCAAAACAGTGTTCGTAATAATAATATTACAATAATAAACATTTCAATAAATAAATAAACAGAAATAAAATATAATTTGTAAAAATTTAAATTAATAAAATATAATGTGTACACGGCCTTACGGAGCAAGTCTGTGTTTCGATGTGGAAGTGCCAAGGTTGTCAACCTTGTATTTAAATAGTTATCCGACTTGCTGAAAAGGATAATAATGTTTGCATAATAATTTTATTGTAATTTTGTAAAATGTATGTTAATTATGTAATATTGCGGTTGTAAACTATAAAATTAAATAACGTTGGTAAATAATTTTAATTTTTAAATATGAATATATTTTTACTTTCATTTGATAGCTATGTTCTATGAAATGAGAGAATTTCATTTTTATTAGTTAACTAGCGGTCCGCCCCAGCTTCACCCATGGTACATATTTAGTATTTACAATTTCTCTACATAAGAACCATCCTCGTACTTCAAGGAATATAATAAAAAAATAATTATCGAAATCGGTCCACCCGTTCACGCGTGATGCCAAGGAAAATGGGTTTCATTTTTATATTATATATATAGATTAATATAGTTCACAGAAGGTGTTGGAACTTGGAAGTTTATAAGTGAGATCAATTAATTAATACAATGGTTCACAATATGTATTATACAATGAAAAGCATAAATTACAACACACTTTAAATGAATAAAAAAACCTCCCCCTTTTTTGAAGTCGATTAAAAACACTAACGTAAACAAAAATTATGAAATAAATTAAATCTCAATAATCATAAAATATCATAATAATAATTTTATTAATTTTCAATGAATCAAAATTACTCATCATTGTTTTTATATAAATTTCATCCATTCTTATGCTTTATTATTTACATTTCCTAGTAACAACTTACCTATTCTCTAAGAATTCAATATACAGTGCACATTTAAAAATAATGAAGGCAATTTATTTACTATCTCTCGCTATGACGTATATAATATTATTATTGTGATACGTATGACCTTTATAAATTTGGAGATAATTGGGCAAAAACAATTAATATAAAAGGATTAAAAGCCAGAATATCATTTAATAAATAAACACGGAAAAATAATTAAAATGAATACCATCAACCCTAGAGTCTCTGCGTGTGAGCGAATAAGCTATACAATGAAAGCACACAGATGTGGTCTTGCCGTCCGTCGAGGTGGCCGCGTTCTGTTTGTCAAAAATGTACGCGAACGAATTTTGAATTATTTTTGTCAATCGCCATATTGTTTTTATAACCGATAATTGTCATCCGATTATACAGCCAGTGTTTTTTTATTAGGCTAATAAGTTTTGTGTTTAATTACGATAGTTATATTTATACTTTTACTGTTAATAAACTAATGTATAGATAATTCGTTAGTGGCAAATCGAACAGTGATCGCTGCTGTGAAAAAAGTGCGCGTAGATATGTTTAGTGATTTAAAAATAGGTTCGCTTGAAAAATAACTGTTTTGTAAGCGTTCACAATGCAACGTCTTGTTTTTTTGTTGCATTCAATTATTTTGAATAGAAAATGTGATTTGTGAATGGTGTTTGGATTACCGAAATAATATGGAGAAACCATCGTACAAGGTACGGATATTTTTACGTATTATATTTCTGAGGTTTCATATTTTAAATTTCGAAACAAAAGGTTGGCTGTAAGGGCTATAGTCCTTTGCCTCGTGGCGGGATAAAAAAAAACTATAAAAAAAACAGCATGTGTCATTTTTAAATAGATTATGTAAATCATAGATTAATAATTATGGGAATGTTTTTTTTATTAGTCATCTATTGTCTATATCCTTGATTGTCTATTTTTGAAAATTCGGTTGTATTTATAATTTTTAATTCGTATAGACGGCTATAATTGAAGAAAAAATGAGGTTTCTTTGTGTTTAAAAGGAAAGAAAATTGTTATTAATTCGTTGTTTGCTTGTGTGCGTCGAGCGCTAGGGTTGTGCCATGAGCTGAATATTGTCGATATATTTATTTTTTATATTTTATAAATATTTTAGTTATATATATAAAGTAATTAGTCTTAATATTGAAGATAATGAGATTGATAATAATTAGTTTATAGGGGGTTTCTTTAGAGAACTGCCGCACGTATTATAGGTTTTTTGTGGGTGGGGGATGGGGGGGAGGAGGGGGGGACCCTCCCACCAAAAGGGGAAAGTTAGGAAACCAATAGTTTTGGAGAAAAATCAATTTTCCTATTCTAACCTCAAAATGTATGGAATTGGTGTAACAAAAATTTTACGATACATAAATAAAATACAAACAAGTTGTGAAAACCTACGTAGTTTTTTTTATTTGAGTGGGAATCGCCCTAAAGTCGCTTCTGGCACTCGCCGGCCGCTGCCGCGGCACGCTCGCTTCGCTCGCTCGGCTCGTGCGGCAGTTCAAATGTTAACCTAATACGCTCGTCGCTTCGCTCCTCGCTACCTATTTGAATACTAAAAGTTTGATAGTTTTTTAACCTACGTAGATTTTTTTAAAGCTATTGCATAGCTTCTATCGCGGGCCTTGAGCGCGGGGACCGAATCCAGAAATTGCGTAACGAAAAACCTCACGCTCCCCACTCCGACGGGCACGGAGGTGCGGCTTGAAGGCATGCTATGCAATAGCTTTGCCGCGGCAGTCCCCGAGTGCCACACGTCTTTTTTGTTTGAGTGGGAATCGCCCTTTAGTCGCTTCTGGCACTCGCCGGCCGCTACCGCGGCACGCTCGCTTCGCTCGCTCGGCTCGTGCGGCAGTTCAAGAGTAAACCTAACACGCTCGTCGCTTCGCTCCTCGCTACCTATTTGGATATTAAAAATAAAAGTTTAATAGTTTTTTAACCTACCTACGTAGATTTTTTTTTGTTTGAGTAGGAATCGCCCTAAAATCGCTTTTGGCACTCGCCGGCCGCAGTGTAAAGTCACAGTACAGTGAAATGGAACGTCTTGGTCCGCTTTTTTGCACAACAAAACGGATAAATGCACTTTTTTCGCACAAAAAATTATTAACTTTAAAAATTAATAACTAAAAAACTACAAGTTTCCTAACGATAATATTTTGGAATTACAATCTTACATTACCTAGCTAACTAAAAATATAAATATTTCCAACAAATTCGTGCGGCAGTTAACTAAAGCCAACCCGTTTATAGTTAAAGTTTGTTGAGAGAGGGGTGGGGGAAAGAGAGGGGGATATGAAAGAGACAATAGGTAGCATTATAATTTCGAAATTGTTATGTATGTTTATTGATTGTGCATTTAAGTAATTATAATATACGATTAATTAGTATAATTTATAAACATTTCATTTGTTTGTTTTTATTTGGAATAATGATTTGTTATGTATTTTTTTTATCTTTTCTGTAAGTACCTAGATACGACTGTAATTTAATCTTATATATAAAAATGAATCGCAAAATGTGTTGGTAAGCGCATAACTCGAGAACGGCTGAACCGATTTCGATAATTCTTTTTTTATTATATTCCTTGAAGTACGAGGATGGTTTTTATGTAGAGAAAACGTAAATATGTACCACGGGCGAAGTCGGGGCGGACCGCTAGTAAATAATGAATTCGAGAATGTTCGATATGTTCACTTCAATAGATTAATTAAACTGGAATAGCGTGAATTGTAATTTAAAAGATTTAAATTTGAAATTATGACAAAGGCGGGTGATGGCAGTGAGACCTCGTGGCTTTTTAACCGACTTCAAAAAAAAGGAGGAGGTTATCAATACGGCCGGTATATTTTTTTAAAAGTAATCTTTAATACTACATAACTAGCTGTACATCCATACTAATATTATAAAGCTGAAGAGTTTGTTTGTTTGAACGCGCTAATCTTAGGAACAAATTCTTTCGGTATTAGATAGCCCATTTATCGAGGAAGGCTATAGAAGTATAGAGTATAATATGCCTTATATCATCACGCTAAGACCAACGCGAGCGGAGCGCTGCGGGTAAAACCGCGGGCACAGCTAGTATTTGATAAAATTTAATTGAACTCTATCAAAAAATGTTAAGCATTTGTTGTACTATTTTAATTATTAGAAGAATTATTATTACTAGACATCGGATTATATGTATGCATTTGCATGTTTGCATATGCAAATGCATAAAACTGTCTAATTACGGTGTTAGTGCATATTTTAGCCTTTTTCCCCAATCGTGCATATTTTGTTAAGTAGCGGGATTGGGAGGCGCAGTGGCCGACTGACTGACAGTGCGGCTCGCGCAGTGTTGCCACCTCGATTTTCTGAAAACGGCTAGAAAGGGCTAAAAAGTAAACAGCGAAAAAAATCACGAATAAATTAGACGCGAGTACCGCCAGAACGCTTAAAAGTGACATTTTTTTTAGTTTAATTACAATTTTGTAATGTAATTATTCCGAATCTGAGCATTTTGATTGTTGACTAACCTTTATTAGTCAACCAGAACGCTCAGCGAGTAAACAAAGCCTATTTTGACATGGTAAAATGGCAAAAAATTGAAAAACGGGCTCTATTTCAAGTGAATTTTGAGACATTCAAAGTAGGGCTAGATTACCCTTTTGGGGCTAAAAACTTAAAACACGGGTTGAATTTCCGAAAAAGGGCTAGATTTAGCCCGAAATGGTCTAAGGTGGCAACACTGGGCTCGCGGGTGACAAACTTCACAAATTTGCGCTTGAAAATTTGAAAAAATGCTTAATTGTATATTGCTACAAAAACTATTTTTAATTTTTAGAGAATTTCGCTGTTTTTGTACAATCTTTGATTAAAATATATAAAAATATTAAAGGTTTTTGGATTTTGTATGTGCATATTTTAGGCATATTTTTCGTTTTTAGTGCATATTTCGGCCTTTTTTAGTGCATATTTGCATGCATATTTTGGCATTTTGTTAGTGCATATAATCCGATGTCTAATTATTACCCTAGAAGTACCTATTCTATCAACTACATTTGATTATTTTTTCTCATATTGCTATCTCATTACATATCGTTATTAATCTGTAGGAAATATACCAAAATGGCTTAACCAATTTTGATGAAACTTACAAAATTGATTATCGTTGCATGTGACGTCGCGTGGTAGCACTAGTTAAGAATTAAAAGTAACTACACATTCAAAAGAGTTTCATACAAAACAATACAGCTATTTTTAACCTCGCTCGTAAAACGAAGTGCGCGCAGTTGATTATAAATAGACGGTCTAATTTTGATACTTTCCCGTAGTGATGAATAATACGTATTTTAATTTTAATTTAATTTTTAACTAGCTTTTGATGTCGGTTTTGCTCGTGTTTTGGTAAGTGGGGGCGTCCATAAATTACGTGTAGTGTTTTAGGGGGGGGGGGGGGTTTGAGGCAAATCTCGTCTAACCTAACGTTGACCTAAAAAAAAAAATGTATGCGTGTACTAGAGTCTAGAGTACACACGTAAGAAGTGAAACTTCTTTATGACCTTAAAAATGTCACGAGTATGGCGTAACGCAAAAATGTCACGCGTACGGCGTAACGCAAAAATGTCACGCGTACGGCGTAACGCAAAAATGTTACACTAAATTTTTGTCCAACCCCGATAAAGAAGTTTCACTTCAATAAACCTCACGTAATTTACGGACGCCCTCTGACAAATCGGACCTTACAAACACTTTATAGATATAAATTATTATTAAGTATAGATTTTTTGCCCGGCTCATCACGGTCGAAGTCGGGGCAAGCCTAGTTAGCTTATTGCTGTTATTCACAAACAATTGTTCTATGTTATTTGTACGTCATCATTTATCCAGCCGTTTCGAAGGTCAACCCAAACAAACATGCATGCAATATACATTTTTTAATATTTTGTCTTCTTTATTTTAATATGCATTTTATAAATACAAAAAAAATGTGTGCGTGTACTAGTGTACACACGTAAGAAGTGAAACTTCTTTATGACCTTATTTTTTAAAAAATAACTTACTATATGCAACTTTACAGAAATACGTCGAATCACGCGTGGTAGGGGAAAAAGATGGCGCATAACGGAAAAATGTCACGCCGCACGCGTAACGAAAAAATGTTACCACTAAATTTTTTTTCCAACCCCGATAAAGATGTTTCACTTCAAAAATAATACCCTTTACAAATAACTATTTTAATTAAAAAAATATAGTTAAGTATAATTAATAACTATCACTAGCCGCTCCGCGCGGTTTCACCCCCGTGCCTCCTCTCCTGTAGGTCGTAGCGTGATGGTATATAGCCTATAGCCTTCCTTGATAAATGAGCTATCTAACACCGAAAGAATTTTTCAAATCGGACCAGTAGTTCCCGAGATTAGCGCGTTCAAACAAACAAACAAACTCTTCAGCTTTATAATATTAGTATAGATTAGTATGAAACCATTAGAAAAACTCGAAATTTAGTGAAATCTATTCATTTCCTGTATCAATATAATTTTCTTTTTAAAAACACTTGCTTACGTCACATGTGTTATTGACCTGTGCCGTAAACGACATGGTTTTTACAAATAAGTAGGTATTTTTTCCTTATCATTAGATATTGTCAAAATATTTAAGAATGTCCTATTTTCGACATAAATAGAATATCATTTGAAACGCTAAGATTTTGCTAAAATGACAATAGATATTTTTAATTTTATTACTTGTTTACAGATAAATCAGATAATATAATAATTGTAGATAGCATTAGTAATTTGCGTTGCCAATAACATTGTACATTTTGAAGTTATCCCAAAAAACGAAAATATAAAGAAACACAAGACTATTATAAAAAAATAATTCAAAAGCATTGTATATACCTACCTCTTATACATATAAGTAATACAATATAAGTATTGTAGGTATTATAAAAATACAAGCAAACCCATGTGATAGAGGCTACTTGAAATATTGTCGTTCGCGTTTGGAAACCCGCCAACACTTCTTGAGAATTGTTAATTTTATAGAAACCTATATATATATTATGTATAACGGCATTGCTGCAGAATGATTTGCTGTTAATTAAAAAAGTAACAGAACATTAAAAAAAAACTTTTTTTTCGTAAAATAATATATTTTGACGTTTATGCTTCAATAGTTAAGCTGTCAAAGATTTAAGCGCACTTAATTTTTACATTCATTTAACTAGCCACATTATTGTTAATTTATAATATAGTATAATCAAGATTTAATTTTGATTTTTATTAAAAACACCACAAAACATTTCATTGTAACATCCCACTCGATAAAAAAAAATTGACACACAAATTGGCGCCATATCCGCCATGTTTTTTTCTTCTAAATGACATTACACTGTAGTCTGTACCTCAATTAAGAACAAGTCAATAACTGCATTAAAAACAACCGACTTCAAACTTGCACTTGCAACATTTACAAATACAGACAAAAATGCTCATAAAATAAAAACTACTGGGCCTATTCGAATAAAATTTTTATGGGACCAATTCGACACCATCCCGCATCGAACAAAAAAAGAATCACGTAAATCGGTTCAGAAACCACGGAGTAATCGGTGTACATACATAAAAAAAAAAAAAACATACCGGCCGAATTGATAACCTCCTCCTTTTTTTTGAAGTCGGTTAAAAATCTAACAACTATCAAGATAAAGTAAGAGTCAAGACATTTATAAACTTTTAATATTACTTTTGTAGCAAAAATAAAACTTTATTGGAGATACAAATAACTAGGGTAACAGCTGGCGAGTGAAGCCGCGGGCGAATACTATTTTATTATCCGACTGCGCTAAAAAGGTTATGTTTTTCGATTTTATCTATGTACCTAAATAACTAGCTTTAGCAAACGTTGTTCTCATATCACTTAAGGGTATGAAAAATAGACGTCGGAATAGATTTTCAGACCTACCCTATATGTACACAAAATTTCATAAGAATCGGTGCAGCTGTTTCAGAGGAGAATTTTACATAAATCTATACTAATATTATAAAACTGAAGAGTTTGTTTGTTTGTTTGAACGCGCTAATCTCAGGAACTGCTGGTCCGCTTTGAAAAATTATTTCGGTGTTAGATAGTCCATTTATCGAGGAAGGCTATACATATAAATCATATAATATATGTGTATCATCACGCTAAGACCAACAGGAGCGGAGCAATGCGGGAAAAACCGCGGGGCATAGCTAGGACATATTTATCTCACATCTAATAATGTACAAAATGAAAGTTTTCCAACCAGTTAGCTCATACCGGACATAACCATGGACAAACACACAAAAAAGTCAAGCATGAGTCGCACTAGAAATCGTAACAAAGGAATAAACTTTGTGAAACGCTGCCCTCATCCAATATAATATGGAAGAAACATTATACAGAATAGGGTGTTAGGGATAGGGTTGTCACTGCAAAAGTTATTTATTTACTTATTTATGTATTAAATATTTTATAAAATATGTTGATGTTTTATTGTTGTATACTAAATGAAATAAGACTAATATGTATATAATTTTGTTAATTGTTGAAATATATTTTTTTTCGTTCGTCATTTATTGAAGTGAAACTTCTTGAGGCGCGTTGAGGGTAAAATTTCAAGCTCGCATGGCAATACCGTCACGTCATGGAGTAAGGCGACGACTTGTTATCTATGAATATTCCCAAAGAAGTTTCAATTCTGACACGTGTGCTCGGCACACACGCATTTTTTTATTGATAATTATTTATGAAACTATGAATGGTATTCACTAATTATTTATATAATACTAGAGGTCCGCCCCGGCTTCGCCCGTGGTACGTATTTCGCAATAAAAGGTAGCCTATGTCCTTTCTCGGGTATCAAAATATCTCCATACCAAATTTCATGCAAATTGGTTCAGTAGTTTAGGCGTGATTGAGTAACAGACAGACAGACAGACAGTTACTTTCGCATTTATAATATTAGTATGGATTTTATGAAATTGATAATTGAAGTTTGATAAAGGAGGATGTAGATATTATATTATCTTTTTATCAGTTTAAAAAAGATTTTCATAGATTTGCTTTGAATTATAAGAAAAATCCCACTGAAAAGCAGATTTAATATCAGAAGATAATATAAAATATGTTCGATATACGTCTATGATATTTTTATAGCAATATTTTTGTAGTGAACTGTGAAACTTCTTAAGGCACGATGGGAGCAAAATTTAAAGGTCGCATCATGGCAATACCGTCACGACTCACGTCATGGAGTAAGGCGGCGATATTTGAATCTTGCCAAAGAAGTGTCACTTCTGACACGTGTGCTAGGTACACTCTTTTATGATTTTAAAGTGAACATTTACATTTTGTTTCAAAAGTCATTTTCAAATTCGTTATGACGATTTAATCTATACTTACTTATAATATTGTAAAGCTGAGGAGTTTGTTTATTTGAACGCGCTAATCTCAGGTACTACTGGTCCGATTTGAAAAATTCTTTCAGTGTTAGATAGCCCATTCATCGAGGAAGGCTATAGGCTATATTATCATCACGCTAAGACCAACAGGAGCTGAGCCACGGGTGAAAGCGGAGCTAGTTTAAGATAAAATACAGCAATCTCCTCCTTTTTTGACGTCGGTTAAAAGTATTATATCAATATACAAGTACATAATTATTCTATTACGTTGTTTGTATATACAATGTAATAATTAATTTAACTCAGGTATTTGCGATTATTTCTTAATTGATGTCTGTTATAATACAAAGCATTTAGAGGAAAAACAGGGAAAAATATTGATTAATATGTTTTACCTACTGTGTCAGGAGGAGTATGGTTTTCAAGTGCATTATGTACATATTTATTTAGGTGGATTTTAGCTTTTCAGTAACAATATTTTGATGAAATTTATTCTAAGAGTGATAAAATATTTAAAAACGGTTCGGTTAGTTTACGAGACAACGAATAGATCCTTATCTAAAGAATCAAAACACATCAAAATCAGTTCAGCAATTTCTGTTTAATAACAAACAGGCAGATTTACTTTTGCTTTAATTAATGAAGATATAATCTTTGTTATAAGTATTTGTAGAAATATATCTGGCACTTAAAGATAAAAAACATTGTAACACGAACATTTTTTATCGATTTTTTTAATACAGTAATTTATTCAAGCCGCGTAGCAACCTTATAATGTTAGAGCGAGAGAGAGATACACACCGTGCGGGTGCGAAAGAGACGGAGGTATTCATAATGCGCTTTCCTTTTTATGTCAATATCGAGTGGCGAAACTATGTTTTTTTTTAATGTTTCTTAAATATCTTTTAGGGTTCAAAGTTTTGATTTATTTTTTATTTTTAAATGTGTATTTATTTGTTTTAAAATGTTTTGTATAATTTTGAATTGATACATTTGAATTTTAAGTTTAAATTTAGAACTTGATTTTTATCGGAGTTTCAGTAGTACATATATATACGTACAGTACACATAGTACATAGTATAAAACAAAGTCGCTTTCTCTGTCCCTATGTCCCTATGTATGCTTAAATCTTTAAAACTACGCAACAGATGTTGATGCGGTTTTTTTTAATAGATAGAGGAAGGTTTTAGTATATAATTTATTATGTTTAAGACAAAGCGGGCGAAGCCGCGGGTGGATAGCTAGTATCTATATACAAATAAATCGTTAAAGCATTGATGCAGCAATGAAATTTAGCACACATATAGAGGGTAACTTGGATTAACACATAGGATAGGTTTTATCCCGGAAATCCCACGGGAACGGGAACTATGGGGGTTTTCCTTTGAAAACGCGGGCGAAGCCGCGGGCGGAAATCTAGTATAGCATATAGCCTTCCTCGATAAATGGACTATCTAGCAGTGAAATAATTTTTCAAATCGGACCCGTGTTTCTTGAGATTAGCGCGTACAAACAAACAAACTCTTCAGCTTTATAATATTAGTATAGACAAGTAGACATTAACTACAACATTTTAAAGTAAGTTTATTAAATTTAAGTTCCTTACCTAAATAACAGACAACACCGGGGAACAAAGTAGTATAGCGTGTGAGATGCCAACACGGTCATACTTATTTATAGATACATATTATTAACTGTTTAAACATATGATTGTTTCTTGTTAATTAAATATTTTATACTTATTTTAATAATATTGAGAGCGAAGTGTTTGTAAGTTTGTTTTAAGATCTGCAACGGATGTGTTTCTTTGTACAGAGATAGTAGGCTGTGTAAGTATAATTCTAAATTAAAATCCTTCTATGGATTTGGGTACAATGTTTCACCGAAATCGGTTTAGTAGTTTTTGCGAAATATACGTGTACATATATAAAACTAGCAGTCCACCCCGGCTTCGCCCGTGGTACCTACATGTTTAAACTATCCTACCTCTCAAGTTGGATCGAACTACACGTGGTGTGCGAATTTTATTATAATCGGTTATGTGGTTTAGGAGTCCATTGAGGACAAACATTGTGACACGAGATTTATATATATTAAGATTTACGAGACTAAAATTCGAAATTATGTAGCTTAATAACTGTATTATTAATAAACATGTTTTAAGCATGCTAAGATATTTCATATCGAAAATATAATTTGTGCCTTTTTTTATAGTGGGGAAATCTTCCAAAGATACCCACTGCCCCCGGGGAAGGAGCCGTGGGTTATGTCGGATTCTTACCGACTAAAACCCCACTGTGTTCCGTCGAGCCGCTTTAATGATTGTCGATATGTTTTCCCAAGGAAAACCAACCAAATTTAAAATTATGAAAATCCACAGTCCAGCCCTTGCCTTATAGGTCCTACGACGTACCACTATCGTTATTTCAAAAATACTTAAAAGGTTGAAGAAAAAAAAGGGTTTCACTTTATAGGGACGTAATTACTTGTACATAATTTGTAATTTCAGTACATAACCTAATTAAACATTTTACTACATTGGTTCGTAACGTACACAGATCAAAATTTAGGCTGGGCCTTACGAGTTACGAGGTTAAAGTGCGAATTTAATAAGGCATGCTCTAGATACCTTGAGAAATTATTATATGATAACTTTTAATATATATATAAGTATAAGTATAATATATATATAAGGATATATAAGTTAAAAAGTAATGCTGACCTGACCTCCTTATTTTATTAAATAAAAATTTAAGAAAATTTATTCAAACACATACAGAAATCATCTCAAAACAAAGGTAGAGAAAATGTTATATCGAGTACTTATCAAGTTTCGTTCAGTGACAATAGATGTCGCTACACGCTGTTGAGCAGAATTGAATCGCGCTAGCAAAGTTTTTTTGTTGTACATTGATATAATTTTCGAATGGTCGGGCACAATGATATAAGCCACAGTCAGTTAAATTATTGTTGTAACTTTTTGAAAAATCTGACAATTAGTCAGATTTGATTTATCTAAGATTGTATTGTAATGTATGTATGTTGTGTGTAATTAGGTAATTATTAACCACGTAATTACTATGTATGAAGTATATAATTAAGTTATTTGTTATAATAATATATATTTGTGTCATTTTGCACGCCTCATAAGCGAAGCGTTGAGGTGGGTACTACTGTCACTTCGCGCAAAACATCTGATTTTTCAAACTTAAAATGTCTTTATGTATCATACATTGCACTTGTAAGATAATACATACACACACATATTAAGAAAAAACACTATTTTTAACGTTCATGATATTTTTGATGTCATTTTTGTTATTTAAACTAGTTAAAAAACAGTTTAAAAAAGTTCTGTCTTGGACGTCCGTGTGTCTGTATGTGCGGATCCTTTTTCTTGTTAACACGATAGCGACCGAAATACTTTACTAATCGAGTCTTTTTTTTTCTCTTACGCTTGAGTATGCTCAGGAATAGAACCCTTTCATTTTTCAGGGTCTGATTCGATGTGGTTTAATTGTTATTAAATAAACAAAAATAATAATTAATAAATATTTATTAAAAAAAAATTATGAGGCGTGCACTTTTGGATTTTCCAAATTATTTTATCTTACTGCATACGATTTTCATTTAATAATTTATTTTTATATTTTAAAATTGGGTTAATGATCGTAAGTTTAGTATCTAAATGACACTAATAACTTTTAAAAAATACCACCACATAGGCACATCAAAATCCGTTGCGTAGTTTCAAAGATTTAAGCATACAAAGGGACATAGGGATATAGGGACAGAGAAAGCGACTTTGTTTTATACTATGTAGTGGTCGTATGCCCTTCTGGTTCAAGATTTTGTGTTTTTTTTTTTCAAATGCGCATATATTATTATGTTAGTACATACCTATCTATCTATAAATAAAAATACATCGAAATCCGTTCAGCATTACTCAGACGCAGGCGTAACAAACACTTACTTGCGCATTGAATTATGAAACTAATGATGACGAAGTTTTTTTTAATTTAAATGTTATATATTTTTACATTTATAACATTGGATTTTTAAATCTATACACATTAGTAAGAATTACTAATTAGTATAGAGAATAGAGATATATTTGTTAAAAATAAAAGGCCGAGTCGCCACTGTGCTCAAATCCTTTACAACTGACTCATATCTTGAATAATGAAAGATAAGGGTGTGTACACACTGTTGATAATAATAATAATAATAAATACACTTTATTTAGCACCAAATAAAAACAGACAATATAACAAAAAGAAAAAAACAATATAATGTAAAGCCAAAAAGGCGGCCTTATCGCTACTGAGCGATTTCTACCAAGCAACCTATGGGTAGGATTTTGAATTTTATAAGGGGAAAAACAATAGGTGTTGCAGTAATGAAAATTTAATTATAATGGTTTATAACCAAATAACTACTTATATTATAAATTAACGTTGATGTATTTAATTAATTTGAATTAATGTATGAATATTTATCTACTCACACAATACACCAAAAATATGATAAAACTGTTATGACGGTTTAAAAAGTGCTTCTCGGTTTAAGAAGTCTAAATGAATAAGTAAATGCTCGAGTTTGATGAAAAAAACATCAATATCATTTAGCAAGCGCTTTACGAGCCTTAGATTTATGAGATTTGCAAGAAAATATTGTTTTGCAAGAAAACATTAGTAATTACTATCATTAATTTAACGTAATCCATATTTTAATCACTCAATCATTTATACTTGTTAACTTACTGTTTAAATACTTGTTTCCCATATTTAGGCTTCGACATCGAAATTTTGATTTTTGTCTCTATCAATTAATCAATAACATTTTTATTTTATTATAATACATATATTAAATATGTACCACAAAATCAATCTGGTTTCCTTAACACTAAAAGCGACTCGCTCATGTTTCACATTAGAAATACACACACACACACATACTGACTTCTAATATTCTCAAAACAAACAAAGAAGCATACTACAAGAATGCGCCAGTGTGTATCGAGCCTAATGTATATCTATCCCGCTCGCACGTTCACTATCAACCCGGGGCGGTTTCAATTTTATACTTATTGATTCAGAGGCCGAGTTGGGGAGCGTCAGCAAAAATATATAAAAAATAAATATGTTTATATGTAAAACAAAAAAAAAAATATTATATAATTAATAATTATTAGTAGGAATGTTTTTCTGTTGAATTAGAAAAGTTAATCTTATGGTCGTAAAGTTTTTAATTAATTTTTCTAATGTTGTTTTTAATTTTAAATTTATGGTAATGAATAGAATAAGAATGCGTGAAATATGAATTATTGGAAGTTTTAAAATTTAAATATAGTACCTGTTTCTAGTCTAAATGTTGACGAATCCAACAAATCAAATATGTATAATTTAAATGCGTTGAGCCGTTATGCATATAAAATAACTAGGAAAGTAAGGTGCTCATGAATTGATAATTAGGAAAAAAATGGCTTGTTTAATAGGAAATTAAGCTAAAAAATTAACTATACATCTACTGTAGAATGAATGAATGAATGAAAAATTATTTATTGCACACACATACAGGATTACAACAGAAGAGCGATAAAAGTTAAAACATGTACAGAGGGCGGTCTTATCGCTGTAAGCGATTTCTGCCAGACAACCCGCAAAACCATAAGGATAACATAATTTTATGGTGAATCTACTGTAATTTTTTCTTTTGATAAGATCTGGTCGTGTCATTCAAATATATGAATGTTAGTATATTTAAAATTGACAATAATTATGCAATATTTAATAGATAAAATAATTTACTTTAATACATGTTATTATTACTTGAAAGTTGAAACTATGCTAATGTCTGTCTATTGTTAACCTTGAATAACGTAATTATTCAAATAGGGAAATAAATTAAATATGATAAAAACGATAACTTTATTCTTTAAGAAATTGGAACATTATCATTATATTTAAAATTTTATAATAACTTTAAAATGTAAATATTTCTGAACTAAACTTCGCTCGAGGAATTATTTATTTTTTGTTTGTTTGCACGATTGCAATTAAAAAAGAACAAAAAATCATTAAGCAGGATTAAAATATGTATGTTTTAGAATAGGTATAGACAGACGGAAGATAAATTTCACCCTAAGCATTGCATTTAATTTAAATTTTTATTCCTCTCAATTAGATATTAATTTAAGTTTAAGTGACAAGTTAAAAATTACTTATTATTAGCTTTCCGCCCGCGACTTAGCCCGCGTTTTCGAAGAAAAACCCGCATAGTGCCCGTTCCCGTGGGATTTCCGGCATAAAACCTATCCTATGTGTTAATCCAAGTTACCATCTTTTTACCCGGTAGTAGTCATGTTTGCTTAATTTCATTGTAATCGGTTCTGTAGTATTTGCGTGAAAGAGTAACAATCATACACACACACACATCATCCTCACAAACTTATGCATTTGTAATATTAGGAGGATAGGATTGGCTAACTTTATTGTCAGTTTCTTACTTATTTTAATAAATAACTTTTTTTGCTGACGGTATTTCACAAAATGGCCACATCCGCAGTTTGGATTGCCTGTAGGCTGCGTTCACATACGCACTAAATTATTTATGCTAAATCGCATAATTTGTGTTAATGTGTTTGTACGTGCATACCTCCGAAACTGTGAAACATATTGTGAATAAGGAACGAATGATATTTTTATGAACATTGATTCTCTATTATGGAGTTGGTTTAATTTGTTTGTTTTGAAGTGTCACTTTTTTAGGCACGTTGAGAGTAAAATTTCAAGGTCGCGTCATGACAAAGCCGTCACGTCATGGAGTAAGGCCACGATTTTAGTATCTTTGGGTCTTGCCGGAGAAGTTTCATTTCTGACACGTGTGCTCGGCACATACACTCTTTAAAAATCTAATAAATAAAATAAATAAATATGTATTTCAGGACAATTTTCACACACGGCACGCCGCACGATCTGATCCCATACTAAGCTTTCGCTTGTGTCATGGAAACCAGATGGCTGATAAACATACATATATAATTTTAATTAAATACTTATATAGATAATTAACACCCAGACACAGAGCCAACATCTATGTTCATCACACAATTATTTGCCCCGGGTGGGAATCGAACCCACAGGCCACAACCTCTGGCTTGGCAGGCAGGGCCACTACCAACCAAGCCAACCGGTCAGTCAAATATAAATTTAATAATATTTAATGAATTAAATTTTTTAAAATGAAATTATGTTTCTTTTTCCTTAATACACATTAGAAGGAAAATAACCGGTCCTTATAAGGCTTCCATAGGGTTGAGAAATACTTATTTCTATGTACATACATACTTTTCAGTAATGTTATAAAAATAATTTTATTTATTACAACTGCTTCAGCAGATTAAATTTTATAATATTGTTTGAAAATACGTTTTTTTCCCTGTAGTTCCCTTGCGAATGTCGAAAATTGCGAAGCTGTATCTTTTGATTGCGTTGGCTTATAAGTTTGATTTTTTCACATCTTCAAGGTACCGTAGACTCGAGTGTTCAATATAAAATTCAGCTTGATACTTCCATGCTTTCCTGGGGAAAAGGTTTTTGACAGACAGACAGACGGATAACAAAGTGATCCTATAAGGGTCCATTTTAGTTTCGAAACCCTAAAAACTGAACTAAATCTACGTTATTAGAAGTTTTAAAATATTTTTCATAATTTATTAGTAAGTTAAGTAGGTGATCAGCCTTCTGTGTCCTACACTCCTACCAGAAGAGAATTTTTTTTTCTTCGTCTCCACCGGGAATCGAACCCAGCACCCCTCGGTTTTACGCTTTAGCGTCAACCACTGTATCTAGGAGGCGGTCAGGGGACTGTACTAACAAGTTCTTTTTTTACAGCTGGTAGGGGCGCCATGCGGTCAACATGGTCAATACACATTTTACAAGGCGCTCCGGTTGACTGGACCTCTGGAAAGGATCATAGCCATAGGGGACTTCTTCTTCGTCAGGGTGTGGCAGGATTCTGAGCTGGTGTCCATTGGTAAGTGTATTAGGCAATAATTTGAATAATTGTTAAGAAAAAACATCAAAAAAAATCCACATTAAAAATAACCATAATTTTTTACCAATGTATAAATACATGTCCTTTATTTTTATGGTTGCCCGGAAGAGATTGCTTTTAAGCAATAAGTGAATAAGACCGCCTATTGTACACTTTCCAACTTTATGTATTCATTTATTTTAAACTCCTGATAAATGTACAATGAAGTGTCATAAATAAAATAAAATAAATAAATAAATATACCAAAATAAACTTCATACACCCAAAAAACAAATTCATATACACAAAATTACACTTAATCCCAACTCCCAAGCTTTTTTGAACATTTTTTTATTATTTTTTTAACGATTTTTTGTCTTCTTCTCCAGGGGAACTGCAGCTGCTCTGGACGGACCGCGTCTCCGACCAGACCCTGGTCTCCCTGCGCCTTTACTTCCTTCCTGAGAACACGCCTGATGGCAGGGGACAGCATGGCCAGGTGGGTGCAGATTAGAGCTTCTAGAATATTCTAGAACAGTCTAGAATTGCGGGGGAACGAGAGCTGTAAAAAGTATGAAAAAATAAGGTACAGATTAGAGGTATAGGAAATACTAGAATTAGGGGGTGGATCGAGAAAAGTAAAAAGCATGAAAAAAGCAAACCGCTTTCAAATGGTCATAAATGGACAACATTTTAATGTGATTTTAATGAGTCTATCCGGAAGGTAGTTAAATAAAAAACAATTATCATAATTCGCTTAGTAGGCAAAAAATACGTAAAAAATCACTATAAAAAATATTGAAATTTTTATTGTTTTATTTTAAAATATTCCGTTCACCCAAATGATACCTACCGTACAGAGGTGTTCAATTTTCAAAGAAATAGAATTAGGTAGCTATAGCAAAAGTATATCTCAAGCTAAAAGCCCAAGAGCATGTAACACAATTAATATATAGGTATGTAAATAGGTACCTATTTTAACTTAAGTATATATAAAATTCTCGTGTCACAATGTTAGTCTGCATACTCCTCCGAAACGGGTGGACCGATTCTCATGAAATTTTCTGTGCATATCGGGTAAGTCTGAGAATCGGCCAACATCTATTTTTCATATGTACCACGGGCGAAGCCGGGGCGGACCGCTAGTTAATATATATACCTAATACATTAAATAATACAATAATCCGTATGTCACATTACATCCAAATTGGTTGAGGCGTTCTAGTCATGGCGAGTGAAACTTTAGTCAACTGCATAAAATAAATCGAATCTTCCATATGTGCATGATGCATCTCTATTCTATATGAATATGGTTAAAAAATCTAAACACTCAAAGTAATTAGTTATGTATTATAATTTATAATACTATCTCTGACTATATTTATCACGTTTCAATCACATCAATATCGATCTAGCAATTAATAAGC
This sequence comes from Colias philodice, assembly GCF_061535455.1. Lineage (NCBI taxonomy): Eukaryota > Metazoa > Arthropoda > Insecta > Lepidoptera > Pieridae > Colias > Colias philodice. The sequence continues at coordinate 2,162,202 of NC_143114.1, read as the reverse complement.
TACAAAGCAAAACTTGACGAACATGAATATTCCACTAAACGTTATCTGTGCGAAGTGACAAAAAAAATTTAAACAAAGCATTCAAAATGTCGAAAATCAGTCGTTCTTCTGTCTCGCTCTTACCAATAGCGCTGTCTCGCTCTAATCCCTATTTGGTAACGCCAACTATTTCATGGATGAAATTACTGTTCGTACGATTTAATGCATAAGAAATAGCGATTTATTTCATAAGCTGAAGCGTTTTAAACACGCTTTTATTAGCTTCACCTGTATATTTGTGTGTAAGTGACTTTAGATTCGATGTTGACCCACTTTAAACGGACAGATTTAATTTTAACTTTGTACACGTCATATCAAGGATCGGTGACAATACAATAATTTCACTATGTGTTATTTAATTAACTTCGGAAGAGTATTTTCGATAATTATAAATATTTTAAATTGAATTGAATTGGTATCTTTAAACACTGATATGACTATAATATTATTGTAATAAGGCTTAAATATAAAATAATGTTTTTATTACATAATATTTGTTTGTTTAATAAAAATACATTATGTTTCGTCATCACAAGTCGTAAAAAAGTGACAAAAAAATAATAAGACGTGTTTTTATCAAAAATCGAAAATATTTAAAAATAGAACACTCAACATTCGAACCAAACACAACCCCAAGTATATAGAGCAAGGTGAATTGATCCTTATCACATTGCAATAACGGTGAAATTCCCCTACACTAGTGCTAGAGTAATTTTCTAGTACGTTATGGGTTTTGGTACTGCGGTGCAATCGTTTTGATATTTTGATTATTATTTTTAATGGCGATAAATGAATAATAAAAAATAATTTATTGGCAGCTTTGAGATTTACGATGTTTTGCCGTGATGATGTGAATATGCATTTTAAAGATATCGATTTCTTTAGTGTGGAAGGATTGTTCTCAATTCGAAATTTTATTTAATTTTTAACGCCGCGCGGTTATAAAAGATTGTGAAAGTGAGGATAATTTATAGTATACTTTGCAGCTTTTAAATGCAGAAATATAATGCCAATTATGTTATTTTTTTATTCTCAAATTGTTTAAATAAAAAAAAATAAAAAAATTTCAAATTGTTGCAATATAATTATTTCAATTTTGCGCACTATAGATCACCGTAAAGCCAAGGTCAAAGACATGATAGTACTCATGTATATTAATTGCCTCGTACCCGAACTGAACGAATTTTTATTGATACGCTTATTCTTTCATAATATCTAATATCTATGCAAAAATATAAAAAATATATAACCATACCAAATGTATAAAAAATATATAACAACTTACCAATTCTCACTCAAACACTAAAATAAACCGATTAAAATTAATTGACTATACGAGTTAAATGTACGAAATAATAATAATTTATTCAAATATTATAAATATCAAAGTGTTTCACTCGCGCTATACAATGCCACGTTGCGTTGGCTACATGAGGATTTTAACACAGGAACTGCCATGGAGCTGTTATTGTTTCTTTTTTTATTTATTTTTAATTTACATACTCGACTTTGAATTATTTAAATTCAAATTAATTTAATGTTGATCTTATTAATAACTGGTTTTTGATGAGTTGAATGAAATAATTAGTACATTATCGAATTGTGATCGTAATACTGATAAATGTCAATGTACTTGTGGAAAAAACAATGAACCGATAAGGTTTAGATCAAGGAAATATGTGATGGCTAAATATGGCGACCATTTTGATGTCAGGTGCAAACTTATCGCGAGCCGCGAACGAGGAGTTTTAAAATGTTATTGTGAATATAATGCTATCTATGGATATTAATATATTATATTCATACATGTTTTTTCATGTATTATATTAATATGCAAAGCAAATGTCTATAATAAATAGATAGATTATAATTATTTATATTGAATCACTTAGTTATAATATTATGCAAATATGTAGTTAATAATGGCAATAAAAGTTATCGGTTTACCTACTTTTTAAAATGTACTAGTTTTCGAACGTCATGGTACAATTCTATTTATAAAGTATGTTTCTTTATAAAAAGTAAAAACTGTAATTTAAATTTTAATCTGTTTTTTCTTTGTTTGTTTTACGAGCTATTTTATATATTTTTTTTGTATATTAAACGTGCTTTGCCTATCTTCATTTTAAATCTCATCTTTATTAAATGCTCGAACTCTTTTTTTATGGTCAAAAATATTTTTTTGGTTGTTTTTCCTAAAATTTGGTACACCATCTTTTTGTGAAGTCGGTAAAACTTCGAAAAGTCTCGTCCTATTTACGATTGGTTCGGATCTAGGTATTCGTATCTTATCGCGGGTTCACTCTCCGTAAATAACTGATAACCGCTAACGTTAGAGTACAGTTGTGGAGAGAAGTTTAATTATTTGTTTGTTTGTTTATCTGTATAGAAGAAAAGAACATGCTTGTATAGGTTTGCTTAGTTCAAAGTACTTGATATTTTGTGGTTTATGAGACAATTGAAGACACGAATTTATTCTTACATAATGTGTTTGATTATTATTATTATTGAAGTGAAACTTCTTTAGGCGAGTTGAGAGTAAAATTTCAAGATCGCATCATACTGTCACGCCCCAGAGTAAATCGACGATTTTGGTATCTTGTAATCTTGCTAAAGAAGTTTCACTTCTGACACGTATACTCGGCACACACGCTCTTTTTATTATTTATTTCAAAAGCTAAATATAAATATTTTCATGTGCTCCTGAACGTTATTTCCGCCAATAAATTTAAGTATCTGATAATAATAACAAAACATTCTTAACATTATGATAGATGCAGATAATTTACATAATTTTACACTGTAGCTATAAATAAAAATATTTGTATATTTATAAATTAAGGTCGGATCTTAAACTCGACATGTTTCTTTGTATTATATTTTAACCTGACATTTCAAATACCAGTGCCAGTGTCAAGAACAGATTGACAAATTACATAATGTATTTATAAGTCTGTTATAGATTTATAAATTTTAGATCTCAATATAATAGAGAGGAAAGATTAGATAAGATTTAGTTTGTTTGTTACGATTTATGTCAAAAAAGTGACTGGTTTAGGTAATTATTTTTATTATTATACCTGCACTATATTTTAAAGAAAAATAAATAAATTCATTCAGCGACATCAAAATATAAGCATATAGTAGTAGATTTCAGATAAGTTGCTGAGCAGCAATGAATATACAATCTTTGATATGTACTTAAGTATAATAAAATATATAATATAAAATATTTACATAAAATATTTATCCATATATAAAAAGCAATCAATAAATAAAAAACATTTTTTACACGACTGTACTGAAAAGTAATAATAATGATATTTTGTAAGGCGAACGAAATACCTTTTTTTAATGTTCGCACAGATAAGCGGTACAGTGGTTCCCAACGTTTGATAATTGAATTGAATTAGCTGGAATTTATTCAATACGTTCGTTTTATCACCATTTAATCCACACTTTTACGTACATAAAACAGTTAATTAACGCGCGTTTTTAGCTTTTTACGACTACGATGAAAGAGGAATATAGTTGAACTATTCCCAGACGAAGTCATTGCACGCAACTAGTTCTTAAATGCTTAATTTTTTGTTAAAGATATTTTATGTGACAATTTTTTTGTTTTTGTTTTGTATGGAGTAAAAAAAACACTTATCTACTAATAATAACTAACCTTACCTTACTACGTATTAGTGTTTATCAGTTATCAACATAACTATTATTATTGCATTCGTATTACATATAATATCGATTCTGAAAATTGCCCGTATTCAAGACGTAATTGTCAGTACACATTATGTACTTTTTACAACATTATCGACTTTTAGCAAAATTATTTGTGTTCCGTTTTAAAAATAGATTAATTTATGCATGTTATATCTCTTTCATTATCAGGTTATTTGACATAAGAACGAAAGAGACGAACAACTTTTTGAACAACAATTTAAGCAGTTTTATTTTGAATTTTTACAACATAAAATTAATTCATTGTAATAAAGCAAATTCCGTTTCTTGTTTACGTGCGGCGACGTTTGATAGCTATCTTCGATCAGCGTACATATCATTATTTTTAGTCTATCCGTTCCTGAGCATTCCAGTCTCATACCCATATATGTAAACAAAACATCTGCAACCTATAATTGATATGTTTACTCAAATAAAATTACTATTAAGTTTGTTGTTTGGTGTTTCGCAGTTTTAAATATAAATTTTTTGTATCAATAAACACAGAGGCAGCTCCACGGCCTTCCCTTTTCCGTTCAGTAATTATTTATGAACATGACACAGGGCTGCCAACCTACGCGATTATATTTGTTTTTTTAGCGTGCTGTGGTTGGTAACTCGTGAGTTAGGTGTGGGATTCGATACTCGACGTGATTTTTTTTAATAAAGCTATGAAGGAAATATTTGTAAGTAATTAAAGATAAGAAATTGAGGAAATCCTCACTATACTATTTAATATGAAAATAACTCTGTCTGTCTGTCTCTTCTATACACCTTAACCACTGAACCGATTTTGATCAAATTTGGTACAAATATACTTTGATTTGAGAAAGGACTTCCCACGAAGGACAGGAAATCCCACGGGAACGCGGTCTGTGCGGGTTTTTATATATTATATCTACTCTCAATCATGTAGAAATAAAATATTTTATTTTGTTTTAATTTACATATATTGACAATCTTTAAATATTTCAGATCGCTTATTTTACAATATACAGTATTGCAGTACTAATATTAAAAATGCGAAAGTTTGTGAGGATGTGTGTGTGTTTGTTACTCTTTCACGTACCTAAATACTACTGAACCAATTACAATGAAATTAAGCACACATATAGAGGGTAACTTGGATTAACACATAGGGTAGGTTTTATCCCGGAAAGCCCACGGGAACGGGAACTATGCGGGTTTTTCTTTGAAATCGCAGGCGAAGCCGCGGGCGGAAAACTAGTACAGTATAATTTCTTAGAAAACTAGCTTTCCTCCCGCGGTTTCACTCCTATTATCAAAAGCTTAACAAATCAGATACAAACCTTACTCTTCAATCTCTCTTTTAAAATCGGTATCAAAATCCGTTGCGCAGTTTTAAAGATCTAAGCATACATAGGGACATACAGCAGAAAGCGACTTTGTTCTATAGTTTCTATACTATGTAGTGATAATGAACCCAGTACTTTTAATATAAAAGCTATAACCACTAGACCATATAGGCTGATTAGTTTTACATAAAATATTTAATATATTTCAGACGAAGCCAGTCGTGCCGACCTTGGCCCCAATTTTAAGAGTTTTTACTTTATCTGTATATTATTTTTAATCTATGGTCATTTAATAAATATGTTTGCAAATAAATATTTAGTATACCTATATCCTATAGAATATAATGAAATATTTTTATTTCTAATTGTAATTTAACATAAGAAAATTTAATTGTTTATAAAAAACTAGCGGTCCGCCCCGGCTTTGCCCGTGGTACATATTTCGCAATAAAAAGTAGCCTATGTTCTTTTTCTAATTAAATCATAAGTAATAATCATTTTTAATGTTTATATATAAAATTTCCATGTCACAGACCACAGATCACCAAACACGTATTATTCGTAAATAGCTTGACTGATTTTGATGTAATGTTGTTTATTCGGTAGTTCTGTGAATAGGTCGAGAATTATTTTTATACCCCTATAAGTCCTGGTAGAATTACTGGTATCCTGGTAGAATTAATAAATGCGTAATAGTAACTACACAGTAGATTTTGTATAAATAAAATACAAATATTATAATTCATATTAGTATTAAACGTGATTAAAACACTCGTAATGCGAATGTCCAAAAATAATTCAATCCGGCGCGAATCCGTTTCAATATTTGTGAGATTACACGTTCCAAATTCAAATACTTCCTGTTTGTTCTCAATAAAATAACTGTTCTCCAAAAAGGTTGAATTGTTAAATAAAATTAATATTAACAGTCTATTCTCGCCCTAAGTGTCTAGTTAGCACAGATTATATCTTAAAAAAATAAAAAAATCTCTTACGTCACCAGCATTGAGCACCAGCCCTAATAAAGTTGAATTTTTATTCGAAACACAATTTTCTCAAATCTCAACCTTATCTCACTGAAATTAAAGTTTTTATTTCGATACCGATACTTACAGATTCTACTCACGCTCGACCTGCAAGAGCATTCCAATTTTGAAACGTTCTAAATTCGTTTTCAAATATTTGATATTCGACTTTATCTGGTTGTATTAGAGTTTGCTTTTGATTCCGTTTTATTGCGGTTTTGTTAATGTGTGCGTGACCATAAAATTAGTTGTTTCTGTGTGCGTATATTAAAGGTTGGTTTGTGTATGGAAAACGGTTGTAACTTGGATTTTATTATTGTCATTTATATCAATTTTGATATTAAATTTTACATGTTATAAATCTTTAAATTATTTTGATTGTATAACGATATTATTTATATAATCGTATTTGTAAAGGTATTGTCAATAGAGACGTGATCCTAAAACTTTATCCTTCAACTTATCTCTAACAAATTACTTCGTAGAGATCAAGTAACAATATATAAATTTAATTTGAACAATCTTATTTAAAAGTCGTGAACTGATAAACTTTAACAGACGTTTGTTGTCAAAATCAATGTAGAATTTTGTTACAGTTAGTAGCTTTCGTATCGATTCTGTTTAAATGCGTGTTAGATGTAGATCATACTTTACAGTTTAAACCATTAAAAAACAAAGGACATTATTTTAACTAACAAATAATTACGAATTAAATAAAATAACGATCTCTAAATAGATGTAAAATAATAATTTCCATCACAAAATTATAACATGCATAAAAAATAAATGAAACAAAGTTGCAACCGTGTTCCCGTGCGCCGCATAAATATCAACAATGAAGGTAATTTCTCTGAACGCTCTAGCCCCGCACCTGGCTTTGCTTGTTTTTTTTATTTATTTATTTAATTTATTGCACGTGCTAATATAATTACTGAAATGTATGTACGGAAGATTTTTTTACGCAATTCCATAGTAATGTAGGAAGTGATATCACTACATAGTATAAAACAAAGTCGCTTTCCCTGTCCCTATGTCCCTATGTCCCTATGTCCCTTTGTACGCTTAAATCTTTGAAACTACGCAACGGATTTTGATGCGGTTTTTTTTAATAGATAGAGTGATTCAAGCGGAAGGTTTATATGTATAATAACATCCATTAAATAGTGGAGAAGTACTGTTATTTTTGAGGTTTCTAATGTGATGTCGTAAAAAGTTACATTTTTTCCGCTTAAATTGCAAACGCAGGCTGAACCCTACGAGTTTTATCAAAATAATGTACTAAGTATTATACACATTGAAAAGGTCTACAGAAAAGTCCGCGATGGTATATGTCTATCTCTTATGGATAACCCACAATAACTTTTTTTTGTCATTTACTTTTTACGACAAATAATGGCTAATTTTCGATGCGATTTTAACCAATACAGCATTAATCCTTAACCAATTAAATACCTTGAATACATTGTTCATTTAATATAGATCTATATGGCCCTTTACACCGTATGATTTAAGTGAATATTTTCGAAGATATTACAGATTTAAAAATTGCGGGACGTAGCGTTTGCGGCGGTACCGGCCGGCCGCCCGGCTATCTATTTTATACCCGTGCGAAGCCGGAGCGGGACGCTATGTTTTTATATACAACGTTCACACTTCACAGTTTTTCACAGTTTAGTGTATTTAGTATCAGCATTGAACCCGTGCGAAGCCGGGGCGGGTCGCTAGTTTATTTATATAAGATTTACTTAGATTACTGGTTTTTAGTGTAGTTTGTTTGAAACGTGGTTTAATGATTAGACTCTATAGGAAACTACATTAATATCGGTTTATCCGTTAAAGAGTTTTGATCCAAGTTGAACATTAAACAAAACATAATTAATATGATTTTGAATTTTATGTTGATTTTACGTGTGATAAGAGTGAAACTTAGAAACTAAAATTAACGATTTATTCATTAAATAGTGTTATTTTATATTAAAAACTAGCTGTGCTCCGCGGTTTTACCCGCAGTGCTCCGCTCCTGTTGGTCTTAGCGAAATGATAAAGAGCCTATATACCTCTAATCTCTTCATCGATAAATAGGCCATCTAACACCGAAATAATTTTTCCAATCGGTAGTTCCCGAGATTAGCGCGATCAAACACATATAGTGACACCATTGTTTTTGTATTTCTTTCTACACACATAGCAAGTTATGTACCGTGAGCTATCTACATATCACATTTCACCAAAACCGGTTCAGTAGTTTTTGCGTGACTTCATCTTCGAAGAAAATCGATCTGTGAAACAGATGTAACAATGCATCTGTCACATACCCCACTAGGGGACATGAGACTTTTAATACCTAGGTATATATATATTTTTTTTTTATCAGAAATAACTTGGTTTTCAAGTCTGATTTCACGGGCAAAACCACGGGCATAGGCTAGTATTTCTATAACCTATTTGTTATTCTAGTACATAAGCAACCACCTTGCAAAATTTTATCAAAATCTGTTCAGTACTTTCGCTCCTACGAACAAAACCACAGGCATAAGCTAGTATTTCTATTGCGTATGTGTTATTGTACGTAAGCTACATTTCAAAATTCATAAAAATGTGTTCAGTAGTTTTAACATAATTGAAGAACAAACATACACACGTCCATAAAAACGTACATCCATACTAATATTATAAATGCGAAAGTAACTCTGTCTGTCTGTCTGTTACTCAATCACGCCTTAACTACTGAACCAATTTGCATAAAATTTGGTATAGAGATATTTTGATACCCAAGAAAGGACATAGGATTGGTTTTATCCCGGAAATCCCACGGGAACGGGAACTATGCGGGTTTTTCTTTCTTCTGCGCGGGCGATGCCGCAGGTGGAAAGCTAGTATAAAATATAAATAATACAAGTAATTATTTTTTGCACAAACGAAGTCAGGCTAATAGTTTATAGTTAAAAGCATTAAAATAATTTATTTTATATTATACATATTTCTGTGGATGGACAAAAAATAACAAGTCAAACATCAGCCTTCCCCTTGTGGACGACGCGCTGTGGTATGTAACTGTCTTTATTTTAACCGACTTTGATAAATGATATATGTATGGAAAAAAAGTAAATTTTTTATTAAAGTGAAACTTTTATTACATCGTCTCAAACTTTTTGGTCTGTGTAGCCGCGCATGTCGCGTGTATCGCGGCTGCCGCAGCCGACCGTCACGCGACATGCGCTACACAAAGCAGTGTTCGGAACCGTTCGAACAGTTTCACTTTTACCGTGGTTTCATAAAACCACACAACATTTTTTATGATCCGCTTCTTAAATTAATAAAGAATCATTGCAAAAAACAGTAATGGTAGATATAAAGTAAAAAAAAATCCTGCATAATGATGGTTCGAGACCGGTCGTAATTTTTACGTGTTAATTTAAAAATTAAATTAAACAAATGAAACAAGTCATGTTTTGTTTTGATAACTTCTTAACTTTATGTTTTTGTTTGTAATGTATGATGCTTGAACAAATACATCTTCTCTTATATATAAAAATGAATCGCAAAATGTGTTGGTAAGCGCATAACTCGAGAACGGCTGAACCGATTTCGATAATTCTTTTTTTATTATATTCCTTGAAGTACGAGGATGGTTCTTATGTAGAGAAAACGTAAATATGTACCACGGGCGAAGCCGGGGCGGACCGCTAGTTTTTAATAATTTTGACATTACCCTTTTAAATTGCAATAAAGATTAATCAAATTTTAAGTCGACTTAGAAAATTCTCCTACCATTGGAAAGCTACCTCCATATTTACCGAGTAACATATAGGCTAATTTTATTTGTCGCTTTTTAGTGTAAGATTCTTTATTTCTTGCATTATTATAACAGTTACATACCTCAATGCGCCAACCCTTCCCCTAGCGAGGGAAGGGGGCGGAATTAAATGTGCGAAAGGGACAGACGATGTCCTATTAACAGGGAATCTGTGGAGTCGAATTTTATACATCTTTTATTTTCAATATATTTTTTTTGGAATACATATTTGCATGAAGTTTAAAATTTAATCATAATACTGTTCTTGCATAAACTAATCCTGCTTTGTGACATCAACCTATTAAAAGGTATACTTAATTAAATTTTATATGTACGTAAATAAATCACCCGTACATAGAGTGTACGGGCAAGATAAGTATTCATTAAACAATATTTTTTCTAGTAGGTACGTCTGACGTTGTATATTTTTACTATTGACGAACCCGCGATTATAAGCAAGTATTTCTACAGCAAATGTGTTATTCTGATACTGAAGCTATAGCACTGCCAAGTATTATTAAAATCCGTTCAATTATTTTCCCATGAAAGAGGAACAAACATACATCCATCTAGTATATTAATAAGATAATATATTCATGCGAGTCGCGTGAACACGCGTCGCGTAGCTAGCTTGTAATATAATAGATAATAACAATGAATACGTCACAGCGTAAATAATATCTTATCTGCTTGTTGACAATACATAGATATCTGAAGAATTTATTTTTATTATTAACTTGTGAACAGAATAATTATTAACCGACTTTGAAAAAGATGTTATATTCCTATATTGTCTATTTTATATGGTCTTAAATTTTCTCTAAAATACCGATAAATGTTTGCCAAAGTTCGTAAATTTAAAATTGGAAACAAAGTGAAAATCCTATCAAAAAGTATGAAAATAAATAGCTACTTTAATATTAGAAAACAACAGAAAAATAAATGTGAAGTAACAAATCCTTATAGTGCTTCTGCTAATGTTCCAATACAAAGTAATTTATTTATGGAGTTTTACATAAAAACTCGTTTCTGTTATATGTATTAAATACACACTATCGCATTTGATTAGTAGTAATAATAATACGAAATTTTATCACGTTTTTACGATTATTATATACTACACTTGTGTACATATTAACATACTAGTGGTCCGCCCCGGCTTCGCCCGTGGTACATATTTCGCAATAAAAGGTAGCCTATGTCCTTTCTCGGGTATCAAAATATCTTAATACCGAATTTCATGCAAATTGGTTCAGTAGTTTAGGCGTGATTGAGTAACAGACAGACAGACAGAGTTACTTTCGCATTTATAATATTAGTATGGATATCTAAATCTGTCCCAAAAGAGGTTTTTGATAAAAAAGAATCAAAGCTTGCAATTAGAATATGTATGTATGTACTAGTTTTTAATTAATAGCATAATATAAAGATAGGTAGGTACTAGTATTATATTGTAGGTTAGAATTTATAATGTGAATAGTTATATTTTGTCACACTTCTTTAAATCGATTGATGATGATATACGAGATAGTAAACATACTTATAAGTGCAAAAGTATCTTTGTCTGTGTTTCACGAAAATATTTGAAGACTTTGGTCAAAGATTTTTGTATTCTACATCAAGATTAAATTGTTCGCACGTGTTTTTTGCACATGTTAAAACGGGGCAATGTAAGCAAAAATGCAATATGCCCTGTATAGTTTGGTATGAAATTTTATGTAGAATTTAAGTAAGAAGCCATACCTAATGTATTTGTCTTAATACTTTATAGGCGAAAGTTTGTATGGATGTATGGATGTATGGATGTTTGTTACTCTTTCACGTAAAAACTACTGAACCGATTACAATGAAATTTAGCACACATATAGAGGGTAACTTGGATTAACACATAGGATAGGTTTTAACCCGGAAATCCCACGGGAACGGGATCTATGCGGGTTTTCCTTTGAAAACGCGGGCGAAGCCGCGGGCGGAAATCTAGTAAGTTAATAATAATTTATTCGTTAAGTACAAAAAACTCGGTTACATTAAGACAAAACCAAGATACGTTTATTAAAACAAAAATAAAATTCTAAAAATAAAATTATAATCACACATCGACTCCATGTATTTTTTGTTCCGCAGTAAATAATGAGCGTGCTCCGGCATTTAGGGTTGACACAGGATAATTATTTATATTAATTTGAACGTAATTTTTCTTTTGCAATACAGTTGATGTGTTTGTAAATGCTGCACCGATTTAAATGCGATTTTGCGAAAATTTATATAGAAAAGCTTGTTGTATGATAATGATAAGAATAATTAAATATAATGGAGTTTATTCGAATGTAAGAAATAAAATCTATACAAATATTTAAAAGCTGAAGAATTTGTTTGTTTGAACGCGCTAATCTCAGGAACAACGTCAGATTTGAAAAGCTATTTCATTGTTAGATAGTCCATTTATCGAGGAACCATTTAGGGTATAGATACATATCATCACGCTAAGGCCAACAGGAGCGGAGAAATGCGGATAAAACCGCGGGGCACAGCTAGTTTAGTTATAAGTACTTGTCTTCACTTTAAGTACCTATTCATTTAGTTAACTTCAATTATTATATTTAGTTAGTTATTTATTTAACTTAAATGATTTATATTTTAAACATTCAAGAGATAAATTACAAAACCTTACAGAGAAAAGTTTTATTGAATATTATTTTAAAACAAATTTCTTTAAAATTAATAAATAAATAAAATATCAAAGTCACAGCCCCGTGCCCTCGAGTTTCGCTAAACTCGCTCCGGATAACGACGCAACTGAGATTTCCAGTTCATTTTCTATTTTTATGGAAAAATTTTAGTACTAGATTAGTTTTTTTGTTTGTTTTGTAATGATTAGTGTGAAAGATTTAAGTGATTCTTTGTTAGAGGTAACGAAAAATAATTAAACTAATTTAGATAATTATTAGGCACTTATCCATCAATGGTATACAGACTAGACAGTAATCAAGTAGTGATTTTATATATATGAAATTCTCGTAACGGATATGAAAGGATTTTGTCATTATTATTTATTTAAATTACTTTCACTTTTAGAAACATATTACGGATACTATAATTTTTTTGCTATGAAACAGAATAAATACACAAGAAATTAATCAGATGAAAAAGCTTCTTCAGTTTTATTATTCTCTATATATTGCTAAAATTCTTATACATATTAAGAAAATACGTATAAAAAATATTAATAATAATATATGTATAAAAATTCATTTGCGCATTTTTCCTCTGCGTCCGATAATGTTTCGTAAGCGGAATGGTGTAGCGCGACTAAGAGATGTTGAAACTTTAAATTATTTCTATTAATATTTAATTATTTGAATATAAAATTTATTTAAATTACACTTTATACACTGATCTATTGAAATACACTGTTCAAAGTGTAGGTATAATTATTTATGTATGATGTAAAGTTTTATCGATAACATTGTACCCGTTTTATGTTTAATGTTTACATTAATAGTTTACACTTGTAATTAATTTTCATATCTATAATATTAATCATTTTTTGAAGGTTTAAGTGTATTTTTAACGGATTAAATATATAGAATAGTTTTATTACGATAAAGATGTGAAAGTTGTTGGTTCGTCCTTCCCACTTCCTGTCTCCGCGGTTCAGTGGTTAATGTATTAATTAAAAGGTAATGGGTTCGATTTTTATTGAGTAAATATATAGCATAGATTTATAGGTAAATTTGAAAAACATATTTAAAGAAAATTTGATTTTTTTATGTATTTAGGACAAATGTCATGTTCTATTCTATTATAGTCATAGTCTATTATATATTCTGTGGTATAGGGTCAAAGGACTTTTTTTTTCTCTCTTAAAAGGGACTTAAATATCTATGAAATGTGAAAAAAAAATATCGTCTCAAAAAACGCATAGAAATTGATTCATCTCTTTGCCTTATACTAACATATAAAACAGGATTCTAGACCATGTATCTTCTTATATATAAAAATGAATCGCAAAATGTTTTGGTAAGCGCAAAACTCGAGAACGGATGAACCGATTTCGTTAATAATTTTTTTGTAGTATGCCTTGTAGTACGCGGATGGTTCTTAAGGAGAGAAAACATAAACATCTACCACGATTAAAGCCGGAGAGGACCGCTAGTAACTAATAAAAAAAAAATCATTGTTACGTAGATACTTAACCGTTCGCGACGTACAGACAAACAGACAAAAGGACAAAACATAAGCTCGCTTCATAAACACGCCTTAATTAAATGCCTACTTATCGTTAATTAAGAATAAAAAATCTTATCAATAAATTAACCGGTTATACGAGTTTGCATTTGGGTTGAGTCGGAGTGTACACGGGCGTTCCGCGTTTGTAACGCGGCGTTTTAGGAACGTTTTTTAGTAACATCTACTTTTAGAAAGGAAACTTCTTTAGCGCGTTAAAAGTAAAATTTCAAGGTCGCGATGGCAATACCGTCACGTCATGGAGTAAGGCGACGATTTTGGTTGGATTTCTTTGAAGTTTCACTTCTGACACGTTTGCTCGGCACTCACGCTCTTTTTTAGTTACGGCTACTTTTTTACTTGCACTAGATCTCGCCCCGGCTTCACACTAAGACTTTTTGGTAAGATATATCCTAAATCCTAATCTAAGCGTAGACGGTAGACATATCTAACGAAAAAAAACAATAATATCCGTTCAGACTTCAGCCATTCTTGAGTTGTTTCAATACACGACCTTCTTTTACACTATTAAAATTAAAACATAACCAAAAACAAAATAATACGTACCCATAAACAGGGTCACGAGGTTTAAACTAACTTTGTTTGCAGCGATTTTATCATGATGACTCGAAAATAGATATATTGATTTAGATGATATTGCCCGTTTAAATACGGTTTTATTAGCTTCACCTGTATGTTTGTATGTAACCGATTCCTTTAGGCTATATTTTGACGCACTTTAAACAGATTTAATTCTAACTTGTACACTTTATCAAGGACTAGCGGGTCGCCCCGGCTTCGCCCGTGGTACATATTTCACAATAAAAGGTAGCCTATGTCCTTTCTCGGGTATCAAAATATCTCCATACCAAATTTCATGCAAATTGGTTCAGTAGTTAAGGCGTGATTGAGTAACAGACAGACAGACAGAGTTACTTTCGCATTTATAATATTAGTATGGATAGCGATTTCAAGGCAGGACAAATTTTTTAGTGGGAGTCGAGCATGCTTCGGCACGAATTGGGCCACGCTCGCACCGGGGAAGGTACCACACCCTCACAGAATATCGGCGCCATAGTGACAGTTTACTGTCGCGTTCCGTACGGTGAGTGAGGGGTCCGGAGGCCCACATCCCTTCCCATCCCCTTCCCATCCTCTCCTTCCCTATCCTCATTCCCTCCCATCCTCGCCCCTTCTCCCTAACTCCTTCCAAATCCCTTTATCCTTCCAATATTTCTTTTATCACAACATGCAAGCGGCTTTATCAGGTTGTTTACCCCAGGAGGGTACCGGCACAAGCTGTGCAGGAGAATCCCTCCCACAGCGTCCGCGCTGTGGCAGCCCGTCGTACTCTGGGGCGGGCATAAATCCGCATTCTCTTACACCTAGGGGTAAAAACAATAGACGCAAAACATCTTCATGCTCTATGCTCTCCGTGGACTTTTGCAATATCCGAGGTCTCCACAGCAACTTAAATGCTGTTCATCATCACCTTGAAACAGCTAAGCCGGCATTGCTTTTTCTGACAGAAACTCAGATTTCCTCTTCTCCAGACATGGCCTATCTTACGTATCCAAGCTACAAACTTGAACATGCTTTCGTCCCACGCGCTGGTGTCTGCGTGTATATTAGGAATGACATTTGCTGCCGACGTCTCTGCACATATGAAGCTAAGGGTCTGTCCATTATCTGGTTACATATTGAATTTAGGGATCGCTCCCGTATATATGCTTGCCTCTACAGGTCCCATAGCGGAAACACCGCCACGGAACAACTATTCGAACATGTTCAGACGACGTCCGACAGACTGATGCAGCAATTCCCATCTAGTGAGCTAATTGTGTTGGGCGATTTTAACGCTCACCACTCCGACTGGCTTGGGTCTCGGGTAACCGACCACGCAGGGAGGACAACTTATAACTTCGCATTGTCATATGGTCTCACACAACTGGTCACCGCACCTACACGTATACCTGACATTGACGAACATAGCCCCTCTTTACTGGACTTGCTCCTGACCACACACCCTGGTGACTATAAGGTATCCGTTGAGGCACCGTTGGGATCGTCAGACCATTGTCTGATCCGCAGTGTAGTCCCTGTCAGTCACGTCCAACGGCAAGCACAGGCTGCCTGCCGCCGAGTTTGGCATTATAAATCAGCCGACTGGGATGGGATGCGTACATTCTTCGCATCTTACCCATGGGGCCGAGTTTGCTTTTCGACGGATGATCCGAACGACTGCGCCAACTCTGTTGCCGATGTGGTCCTGCAGGGTATGGAACTTTTTATTCCATCCTCTGTAGTTCCCGTCGGTGGCAAAACTAAGCCCTGGTTTAATCGCTCCTGCACCAAGGCATCTCACCGCAAACAGGAGCAATTCCAAGCTTGGGCTAATGCGCAGTCGTTATCTGATCCCAACACTAGAGCACTTAAAAAAAAGTACAACTCCGCCTCCAGGGCCTACAAAAAAGAAATTGCCATGGCGAAGGCTAGTTATATAAATAGACTTGGGCAGAAACTTGCCAAACTTCCATCGGGAACCCGGGCTTTTTGGTCGCTTGCTAAAGCTATTCAAAACAACTTTAGTCGATCCTCATATCCACCTTTGCGCAGAGAAGATGACACTTTGGCTCACTCTGCTAAAGACAAGGCTGACCTCTTGGGCTCTATCTTTGCAGCGAATTCTAACTTGGACGACAAAGACGCCTCACCGCCTTCCATCCCAAAGTGCAATTTCTCGATGCCGGAAATCCGGTTCACGCAAAGAGCTGTACGAAAAGCGCTCCTCTCTTTGGACACTTCTAAATCGAGTGGGCTTGATGGCATTTCACCATCTGTACTGAAAACGTGCGCTCCCGAACTTACACCGATTCTGACGCGCCTGTTTCGGCTCTCATACTCAACGCGTATCTTTCCGAATTCGTGGAAGACTGCCTTGGTGCACCCGATCCCAAAAAAAGGCGATAGCACTGATCCAGTAAACTATAGACCTATCGCCATAACCTCCATACTCTCCAAAATAATGGAAAGCATTATTAACTGCCAGCTCCTGGGTTACTTAGAAGAAAACCAGCTACTAAACGATCGCCAGTATGGCTTTCGTCACGGTCGTTCTGCTGGAGACCTTCTCATCTATTTAACCCACAAATGGGCGGAAGCAGTTGAGAGTAAGGGGGAAGCGTTGGCTATAAGTTTGGACATCGCCAAGGCCTTCGATCGGGTTTGGCACAAGGCACTTATCTCCAAACTTCCATCTTACGGACTACCTGGGGGATTGTGCGATTGGGTCGCTAGCTTTCTCAATGGCAGGAGCATCAAGGTCGCTGTCGACGGTTCATGCTCCGCACTTCTGCCGATAAATGCTGGTGTGCCCCAAGGCTGCGTGCTATCTCCAACGCTGTTCCTCCTGCATATCAATGATATGTTGCAAACCAGCAACATACATTGCTATGCGGATGACAGCACTGGAGATGCCAGTTATTCCGGCCATGCAAAATCCTCTAAGGAGACTATAGATGAGTGTCGAACGAGCCTTGTCTCTTCTATTGAGACCTCCTTGGAACAAGTCTCAGAATGGGGTAGACTAAACCTCGTGGAATTCAACCCCAAGAAGACACAGGTCTGCGTGTTCTCGGCAAAAAAGTCTTCCTTTGGCAATGCACCCCGCTTTCAGGGCACTACCCTAAGCATTTCACCCTACATCGGAATCCTTGGCGTTGATATTTCGAGAGACGTCCAATTTCGCGGTCATTTGGAAGAAAAAGCTAAACTGGCTTCTAAAAAGTTGGGTGTGCTCAATAGATCGAGGCAATACTTCGAGCCAAATCACCTTCTGCTGCTATATAAAGCACAGGTGCGACCCCACTTGGAGTATTGCTCTCATCTATGGGCTGGAGCCCCGAACTACCAACTTCTTCCACTTGACCGCATCCAACGTCGAGCGGCTCGAATCATCAACGACCACAGATTGACCGTAAAGCTTGACCCTCTATCGTTAAGAAGGGACTTAGGGTGTCTTTCCATATTTTACCGATTGTATCACGGGGAGTGTTCTGAAGAGCTGTTTGAGCTTATTCCAGCAGCTCAATTCCATCATCGCACAGCCCGCCACAAAAGCCTATACCATCCTCACCACCTGGATGGTTGGCGCAGCACAACGGTGCGTTTCAACCGTAGCTTTCTTCCACGGACATGTAAGATCTGGAATAATCTGCCATCGACTGTCTTTCCGAGGAACTACAACTTGAGTTATTTCAAGAAAAAAGCATATGTGTTTCTTAAAGGCCAAAAGCACACCGCTACCTAATTCACGGTTAGCTCCACCTTTCTCCTTAAGACCGTTTTTATCCCATCCCATTCCCCTCTATGGTAGGCAACACCCATAACGTATGTTATGGACGTCTATGGGCGACGCACTTTGCCATCAACATCGGCCATTGCGTCTGCTCGTTTGCCTTCCAATGCTATAAAAAAAAAAAAAAAAAAAAAAAAAAAAACGCTCGTGTATAAAGATCGCTTTAATAAGTAAAAACATAATTATTGAACCGAATTGGGAATAAAGAATTCAGTCTAAAAAGACAAATTCCAAGCTACATCTCAACGTAAATTACATTCAAAACCGTTCAGCTATTTTATGTGTTTAAAACATACAAATTATGAGATAAATCAATACACATGAAGATTATAAAACACTAGCTTTCCGCCCGCGGTGTTGCCCGCGTTATTTCACTAACAGTGAATTTTTCAAATCGCAATTCCTGAGATTAGCGTGTTCAAACAAACAAACTCTTCAGCTTCATATTAGTACAGTATGATGTAATAACCGTATACTCAATTATTAAAAGTCGGTTAAGCCAATACGCAAGGGCCGTCACATTTAACTCGCGTTATCGATTCTCTACTAATAATAGAAGTGTATTAATTCCCGCTACAAGATATAAGCGGTAGCGATTTATTATATTAGCTTAGTATGTTAGTAAATTCATGCAGTACTTTTTTGAGTTTAGCCCGGATATTCATTAGATCTTATAATATAGACAGACAATAATTTTTAAAACGATATTTTTGGCTGCGATATCGATTGTAGTTCATGCCACAAGAATTGTTTAAAAAAATTGATGCAGTGTTCAGTTTTGACTTTCCTACGATTTTATTGTATTACATAATACCCGGCTTCGCCTTAGATATATAACCTTGAGCAATCAGGGAGCATGTAAATATCACGCAAGGACTAAAAATTCTTAACTACCTTGATCGAATTTTTTAAATTTCGTTATTGACAGCTTCTGAAGATTATCTCTACAAAACTACATACGTAGTGTTTAATAAAAATATACCTACATTTAGAATTCTTAAAATAACAAGCAAATCTTACTTTCGCGTAATAATATTTAGTACGGAAAATATTTTTGTTTTTCTATTGTTGTAAAAGACATGAAAAAGTTCTATACAATTTCAAATTATAAATTTTCAAGAAAAAAATAAACATTTTGCTTTTTATTAAAACGCTTGTGCTTATACCTCAAAGCGATCCGGTTCGAACCAGGCTAAACCAAAGCAATGGTCGCTCCACGTTGACGATTATAATTTTAATCATTTGAAAGAAAATGTATTATTGTGTTTCAACTAATTTTGATTATCACATGACTATCAGTGATATGTATGTTGTGGTATATATGACAAAATGGGTGAATCTTTTTCGATGGTTTTTAATCTGCTCGAGTAATGTATTAATTTAAAAATTTCATAGTACCTTATAATAAATAGATTTAATAGATTGAGAATAGCGTTTAGACTTTTTTAGGGTTCCAAATCACAAAAGAAATAAACTATCCGTCTTTAATTTATATTAAATACTCAAGTCTATCGTCCCTTGATGCTGTGAAAGAATATAAGCCAACACAATAAAAAGATACAGCCGATGAATGCTGCAAATATTAGCACTTTACGACATTTACAAGGGAATCAAAACCTAAGGAAGGTACGAAGCGACGTCTTATAAGTTATAACACAGATAAAGGAAAAATTGTGAAAAGTATTGATTTACAATCACAACATTAAAGAAACAGGTTTATACAGAACCCTCGGTGTGCGAGTCCGATTCGTACTCGGCTGGTTTTTTGAAATGGATAATTTTCGTCTGTATTATGAGACCGAGACAATCGTTCTCAAATCGCAATCGCTCATGACATGTCCACAAGCCAGTTAGGACCGGTTCAGAGCGGATTACCGCCCCACAGTTGATTTAACCGGGCTTAACCGATATTTTGGAGGGGGTGGGTAATGGGGGGGAGTTATAATAAAAACAATGTTGTTTTTTATGTGATTTGATTGTATGAAATTTTTAATTGTGTTACCTATATATATGTATATGATATGTGAGTGTGTGTCTTTCTTTGTCTTGTCCTTGTTTCTAATATTATTATATTTGAAATATTTAAATTTAATTAATTTTTATATGAATTATAGAGGAAAATCGACATAACAAATACGAAGCATGTATCTTTATTCTAACCACATTGTAAGAAATGGATCTCCGTCTTATTTTATGTGTGTAATGTAAATATTAATTGTTCATTTATTACTCAAAAACGAATGAACTGTTATTGCAAATAGTATTTAAATATTACTGTACTATCATAGATTAGAAATATCTCTTTTTATATCTACTGAATCTGAATGAATAAATTGATATTATTAAACACTTGACCGTAATTTGAAGCTTACTTATTGAGAGAAGGTACCTAGCTTTTTCCGCCTATTTTCCCTCTCTTTCTCGTTGTATATATGCTATCTCTCTCGCACACGGCACACCTCCCACCAGGTGGCGCGGCCGGCGCACGATAATGTGCAGGCGCTTGATCTTCTTCATTGGCGTCTAGCTTCCGCCGCGAGAAGGTTGTCTACAAGACTACAACCTTGGTGCTATTAAGTATTAAGTATTGCTTAAAGCAAGTGCTAAAAGTGTTAAAAAGTGTATCCCGTCGGATCGGTACAGTGAGTTATTTTTACATCTATTCTAATAATATTTTACTTAAAAATGAGTAAAAATCTTTAAAGTCAACGGTATAATCGTTGGACTTTATTTAAAATGCTGAGGTTTTTAATGAATCCTTCAGCAATAGTTTATTTTTCAATATGCTTAAATACTTAATAGCATGAATAAAGATATTTAAAATTAACGATACAACCGTTACATTTTACTTGAAATAGTAACTTTTCTTTTGAAATATTTCATTATGCAATATGTACTAATTAATATTTGAATTTTTAATACTGTGAGTAAAGCTATTTTAACGGTGTTACCGTTCGGCTTTACTCGAATCGTTAATATTACTTTTGTGATTATTTGATATGATATATCAAATACCCTCTCTTGTATATAGATATTTTTAATATTTTATTTCATTTTTAATAATGTGTTTTTATTACAAGGGTACAAGTGAATTTTTCGTGGAAAAATTACAATTAATACTTAGTATGGATATGAGCCAACTCAAAGCTTTACAGGCATACAATCCATTGCTACGACTTTATTACATTGTCGTTATCGCTAGGAACGGTTCGGAATTCCTATCATAGTTTATTACTAAAAATTATCGAACGAGATGAGTCAGCTCCAAGAAGTCACGACATGTCAGAACACGTTGTGATATTATTTTATAAATCGTACGGGAGTTACCGCTCAACTGAATAATGATGGAATTCGCTCATGTATAGTAGATACGTACCATGAATGTTCCACACATTCAAAACTATCCGTAGTCTATACGTGTCCTTTTATGAGTATTATTCTGATCCGTTTTTATGTGAAAATAGACATATTACACACGGCTAATTTGATTGAAAATTACGTTTCCTATGTTCAAATGATGCAACTTTTTTGTTAAAACGAGTAAGTACCAAAAATTTTACAATTAAATTCTTTGGTTTACTGAACTTGTGCTGAAAGGGTTATCGTATAATAATTATCGAGATATCTTAATATAATTAATTAGATTTAGATACACTTATTTCAAAGGATTTACAATTCACTTCTAACGTTTTAGAATAATATTATAAACTTGTACACCTTGACAAAAAGTAAAAAATTGCGGGTGAGTGGAGATTATTTTGTGCAATTAAATATTATAACGTCCTACGACGGTATGGTTGCGTTCGTAAGGAATGTTAACGGATATAAAGCAACTAAATGTTACATCGATTGCATGAACAAAAATAAATATGAATCGAAGTTCATTTTAAAATTTAGTGAATTGATTTGAATTATGAATTTATTAAATGTCGCTAACATTGGAAAATAAGTTAAAGGACCTTGTTAATTGCTATATTATTTAAATGATTATTTACTGCTATTTTTATATTAGCACTAAGGTGTATTCTTGCTCGAAGCAGAATACATAAATGTGGCCACTACTCCTCGCAGGGGTTAGCCAGGTCAAATTCACCCTCGCAGGGTGTCTCTTAAGCATTTTTTGGCAGGCCCTACTTATTTCTAGTTACAAACATCCCTCGCGCAGCTGTCGCTCGCAGGGAAATGGTGCAAATATATATCGGCCCTCGCGGGGCTTTGATTACAATCGTCCCTCACGGAAAAGATGGTGCGAATATATATCAGCCCTCGCGGGGCTTTGATTACAACCGTCCCTCATGGAGAAATGGTGCAAATATATATCAGCCCTCGCGGGGCTTTGATTACAACAGTACCTCACGGAGACATGGTGCAAATATATATCAGCCTTCGCGGGGCTTTGATAACAACCGTCCCCACGGGGAAATGGTGCAAATATATATCAGCCCTCGCGGGGCTTTAATGGCGATTGGTGCAAATATACAAAGGATTGATCATTAAAATGATCATAGATATTTGCTTTTGTCAACGAGGACCCACGAAAGAAGTTTTGGATATGACCGTATCGGATCTTCACTCTTCTAAGGTAGGTAGAAAAAGGTTTTGAAATCTACTTCACAGTGGGCAGTATAGTAAATGACCTAATAAAATACAATAAAGGTTAGATACGTCAAATAATGGGCGCATGAAATTGATACTTCGTATCCTAAAAGTTTACGCTTCAGGAATCAGGAAACCACCATTGGTTTACCAATTATGGAAATTGGAATTGAACAAATTGTATTTACCAATGCAAAGCCTAATCACAACAAAGGAAGGCGAGTCGGATCAAATATCATCTCGCAGATGATTTGTGGCGGTGGTTTCGAGGATTGTCACCAAGCCTTGTGTCAACGGTATGTTTGGTATCGTAATTAAATGGCACTAGCCGACCAATTTTCATATACAAACATCGGAAGAGATTTTTTAATCGCAAAGCGATTGAATGTAACAAATGACGATTGATTACGTATAGTTGACCTCTCATAGGCCTATTTTAGTTGCCCGGTCTTGTAGGCAATTTATTTGACTCGTTTTTCAACCCATTTGACCTCATTATTGCACCCATGAGATTTTTCTTCGGGGCTCAAACAATAAATCGCTGAGGGATTAGGATAATCGTTTGTTAGACAAGTTTTTTGTCATCCCACCAGGATTATTATATTGTATAATAAAGTTATATACAACTATTAACGTAAAACGTTTAAGTACTCAACGAATGCTGAGAATACTGACTGTTGAGTTACATAGGATAGAGGATAAATAACGGAAAGTCAATCTTTCCAAACAAAAGCCTCTTATTATTAGATATTACTTGGAACCCCTACCCTTAACGAGAAAGCTCTGCCAAATGACTTCTCATTTCTTTGCTTTGAGGGGGGGGGGGGCAATAAATGAAATGTACAGGCTATACGGCTTTTAAAATATAAGTCTGGTAATCGAACTAAACTTTGCTGGTTTAGTTCTTGCTATATCGCTATCCGTGCCTGCTTCTCGTGTTTACGGGTGAATTAAGTTTATCAATAGTCATAAATGCAATGCTATTCAGAGGATATACTGCATTTAAAACATGACAAAGTCTGGTAAGCGAACTAAACTTTGCTAGTTTAGTTCTTGCTATATCGCTGTCCGTGGCTGCCTCGCGTATTTACGGATGAATAAAGTAATGTCCTGTCTTCGCATCCACAGCTAACTGTCCTATACTGTCATAATCTTAACACAGATTCATTCGACATAGCTCCCCACGAGCTCAGTTCTTCATTTTTGCACTCGCACAACTGTGGACAACACAAGAGCAATGCCTCCATTGGTAGCAGTCACAATCAAGGGATAACTAACCTTAGGCTAGCCATATTACGGATGTTGGAACAACCGACTATATTCAGGGCAATTTTCTTTGTTCAGTGTAACGTTTAGACTGTCGTAGCATTCCTACGGAACAAAGATGGGATCAGATCTGCATCCTTAATGCAGTTAATCGAAAGGAGATACTTTCAGACGACGATAGTATTCAAAACCCACCATATTCCTTAACATAATAATGCATAGTTAAGCTTATAATCTCTCTTGCCATTATGTCAGTTAGAGACCTGAACGACGCGATAGAGTACCGCTATTTCAGTAGTAGTAACACCTAGAAGGGTGAAGGTATTCTGGAAAGCGGAACTGAAGGCCGTGTCAGCAGCATCAGCCACCTAATAGACAGTGTTCAGTGCTGCACCACTATAATCTGCAAAATGACTCTGACGGTATGAAAATGTGGAGTACATTTTCAAAATATCAAATGATATAGTTGGAATAAAAATCCTATTTGCCTCCGTCTATCCAAAAGACATACGGAGTAGCTAGTAGCAGTTGGTTGAATTAGAATAAAGTAACTATAGTTAAAATCCTTTGTTACTGACTGGATAAATTTGGCTCTTTTCCTATCTGACGTTCATATAGCTGTTGACTGCCTAGTGTTGTGCACAAACACTATTATTATAAACTAGCGGTCCGCCCCGGCTTCGCTCGTGGTACTTACGTTTTCTCTACATAAAAACCATCCTCGTACTTCAAGGAATATAAAAAGAATTATCGAAATCGGTTCAGCCGTTCTCGAGTTATGCGCTTACCAACACATTTTGCGATTCATTTTTATATAAGTATAAGAATAAGAAGATAAGTCACGTTATGTAGTCCCGAGGCTTTCGGTATATAAGTTCTGATGTAAATCATAATTATATCTTAAAACCGAATTGATTAAAAGTAACGTACTTGGCTGTAGTAATTGCAGTTTTGGGACACAGATAAGCTCCTTATCATTTTAGTCTCTTAAGTTCAGTATATTTGTTTCCAGTACAGAGTTTATGACCTATCAGTTTTAAATAAATAATTCATGCATTGTACTGAAAGTACTAGCCATGTTTAGATTATGATTGGTGGCGTTGGCTCTAAACATTAATAGATACCGCACGGTTTGGTTGGATGTTAAAAATCTGTATTATAATTAAAACCGTTTACCTGTTTTGATATTTTATTGCCTTATTCAAGGGGTGACCTTTTAAATTTATTTCTGACCCCAAAAGTAAGGACCAAGTTCTCTTCTTGTCCGCTTGTAGCAGGTTGGGTTAAAACTGTGTGAGTTGAGACAGGTGGTAATTCTATGTTAAGATGATTCAATTGTGCTTCTACAGAGTTCTAATTGAATAAATAAAGGTTTGAGTTTGAGGTATTTTTGCCTCGTCGGGATCAGCTGTTGCTTCATTTTGTAAGTAACATCTAAATGCGTAATTGAAAGTCGTTACTGGCGCTTTCGCAGATTTACGCTAAAGATAGTGAAAATTGTAGTAACTTTAACTTTTCAAGCCCAAAAGGTTAACTAAGGTACGCTTGAACCAATCTCATAAGTTCTAATACTTTTAATCATTATGATTAACTTTTTGGTTCTTATTTGATTAACTTTTCATCTGGGATTGTTAATATAAATAATATAAAAATTTGTGTGATTTATTGGTATACTATCTGCACACCTTACTCTTTCAAATAAAGAAATAAGTAATTACTTATGTACCTATTCAAATTCACATTGGCGTCCATATATTGTACACCAGGTGGGTAACAAACAGGTCTCAATAAGTAAGCTTCAAATTACGGTCAAGTGTTTAATAGCTGTGTTTTACCTGAAAATAAAACACATATTAAATACTTACCTATATTTGAAGCTTACACTTAACGTCCACCTGTTGAGGATTTCGACTCAATGAAGAAGATCAAGCGCCTGCACATTATCGTGCGCCGGCCGCGCCACCTGGTGGGAGGTGTGCCGTGTGCGAGAGAGATAGCATATATACAACGAGAAAGAGAGGGAAAATAGGCGGAAAAAGCTAGGTACCTTCTCTCAATAAGTAAGCTTCAAATATAGGTAAGTATTTAATATGTGTTTTATTTTCAGGTAAAACACAGCTATTATAAGTAATTTCAAATCAAAATGGCTGCCACGGTGATTAGAACAATAGTATTGTTTTTTTTTTATTTTTATAAAATTACGCAGTAGATATTTTTTGCCTTTTTCTTATATTAATTTTATTTATTTTTTTAAGTGAAACTTCTTAAGGCGCGTTTGGATCAAAATTTCAAGGTCGCGTCATGGCAATACTGTCAGGTCATGGAGTAAGGCGACGATTTTTATATCTTTGAATCTTGATAAGGAAGTTTCACTTCTGACACGTGTGCTTTGCATAATATAATTTTGCTAATACATATTTTCATGTTGTATTTTCCTTTTGCTAATACATACTATTTCTTTTTATAAATACTTTTTGGTTTTAAAAATGAATATCATTGAAATGAATGTTTCTTTGTTTCCGTATCACAATGCGGATTTGTCGAATGTATGTTTCATCGTGATACGTGCAGTGTGCGAGAGAGACAAGTTAGAGTGAGATAGACGTATATTAGATTAGTTTTGTATGAAAAAATCGTTATAAATTTAAATTTCTTACATACTTTTGAATTAATACTAATACGTCATGATAATAATTATTAACATGTTTGTTGTACAGTAGTCAGTACACACAAACAGCTGAACAGATTTCGATTTAATATTACTTTTAGATAGATCAATAGTATGCTGATAAATGTTACTAAATACAGACAGAACAGCGTGATAAACTAGTATACTATAATTAAATTAACAAACAACAAATCAATAACCAATCGAAATATTCAAAAGAAAAAACGAGAAAAACCGCGCGCAATCGTTTGTCCAACAAAAAATACCGATTTCCTAATCTACAAAATTCTGTAGGATATTAATAAGTTAAGTAAACAATTTGAATTTGTATCTTATTGCCAAGGAATAGAGTTGAGAATGTGAAGATTAAATTTGTTAGGAACTTGTGACGTTCAGCAAATGAGTTGTTTTGAAAATTCGAACGCTCGTACTGCGAGCAAGGGTTCTTGATACTTTAATAATATTGTTTTATTGAAATTTTTTATTAAATAAGTATTGCGTTTTTATTTTGTTTTGATTATTATTTTTTATTGAATTTATTGAAGTTATAGATATTGTAGTATTCATATATGTATTTGATGTTTTTGAATAAGTGTACCATGTATACGTCTTCATACAAAATTAAATTTATATGAACATATTAAGTAAATTAAATATGTTTTTGTTCTTTACGGTGAGTAAATATTTAATATTGTTACAAATACTTTAATTAAGTGATTTCACAAAATCTTATCTGTATGCAATCAGAACTAAACCTGTTTGATTAACAAGATATCCATCGAAGTACATTAACAGATAAAAATCTTTGGAAACCGAGAAATTTTAAATTTTGCTGTCATTCAAACGATGTCAAACAGTACTTTTAAGTTTTAACCAATGTAAAAAAAGGGGTAATGCTTATTATCCGCTAGTCTTGGGCATTGACTTTGATTTATGTTAGGTAATAAATGACATAATTCTCAAATCTTAGCACTAATACATATAGGTATATATATTTACCCGACTGCATCTGAAAGAGGGTTATGTTTTTCAAGTATGTTTATAAGTTCTATTGTATAAAGTATAAACGTTTTCTTTGTGCTTTTAATAATTTTCTTCAATAGTTTCATTTAACATAAATTATTTTCATACTACATATTTTAATAGTTTTCCTCAAGCCGATGGACTTTAAACATAAAGGTTTAAGTTTTATTTTCTACAAGAAATCCATAACATTGACATTAAATATTATGATTTTTTTCTATATCTTGTTTAGCAATATTCGAACTGGTCTAGCACCGGAAGTATAAATGAGTTAGTGTGTCGAAATTATTTATAGAAACCTATAAGCAATTAATAAAATAAATACACGTAAAACATTGGAATTTTTGAATAAATTATAATATGTTCAAGTTTTATCTCTCATCGTATATGTCAGCGCATAAAATCATAATATATTTTTAACCTCGAAAGCCCTTTATCTATAAAATTACATAGAATTTGTCATAATAATAGTTTTTTACAGCCTATCTATTGGTTCCCGTTAATCTGCAAAACGGGTACCGATTTTAAAGGGACTTTCACTAGCAGGTAGCAGATTTGAGAAAAATAATAATTAAGGCTGCTTTAATATTACTCAACGTAATATTGCGTTCAGCAATCACGGATGTCAACAACAATTAATTTTAGTTTTATCAACTAATTTATACCGTAAAACAAATCATAGGTGTTTCGGACGTTGTTTATTATGTTTGTACTACATAATCTCAGAAATAATTGATTATACGGCAATAATAAAATTCCACGATAAGCTTATCATTGTCCACAAGTACATTACTATAGCAGAGAAATTTCACTGCAAGTTTGTAGGGCTAACCGATGTCGGCCATTTTGTATTTTATACTGCAGTAAAAATTATCAGACGCTATAATCTTTTAACAGTACAAGTGATTTAATCAAATGACATATTCTTCATTAAAATTTTAAACAATGTTGATAATGTTTTTGTGTGTTTACGAATTTTGTAAGAGTGCCTAATGTTATAAATTATGTCTGTCTATAATACACTACATTACCTATTTAATTGAAATTTTGTATAAAACAGTTGAAAACTGTCAAAAACGGCAAAAATCACCTCCTACGGGAATGGGTGGCAGTTTTTGAAGTGAAACTTCCTTAGGCGGTTTGAGAGTAAAAATTCAAGGTCATGGCATTACCGTCACGTCAAGGCGACGATTTTGGTATCTTTGAATCTTGCTAGAAGTTTCACTACTGACATGTGTGCTCGGTACACGCTCTTATCTGGTTTTGTCCATGGCTGAAACCGCGTGGCGCAACTAGTTATAATCATATTAATGTTACAGTGCGTTGAACCATACCTGTGTCATGTAATCGTGATATGCTGTTTTGTTTTACGCTAAGATAAGACATTTTTTCAAACCTGCGACTAACTTGCATAATATTTCAATTATCATAATTAATAAAGGGCTTGTACAAGATTCGATTGATAAAACAATAGACTTTATACTTATACCTTGCGTAAAAAATATAATATTTATTCAATTATTTATTTTTATTAAAAGGAAAACAATATAAAAGCGATAAAAGGGCACAGAAAACAGGTCAATGTCAAGTTTTTGAGTTATTTTTCATTTGTTCCCAACGAGTAACACCCTCAAATGTCACACTGTTACTCGATGGGATTTTTTTCTGAAAAAATTCCCAACCGGTCACACTACCAGTCACACTGTTACTCGATGGGAATTTCTTCAGAAAAAAAATCCCAACCAGTCACACTGTTACTCGATGGGAACACACTGTTGAACTTAATGAAAATAAGAATTAAATCGGTTTTTTAAATTTTTATTAATATAAACAAAATAACAACATTGGTAAATGCAGTTACTTAATTACGGACGTTACACGTTAACATTCGTCATATTGCTAGTAATTCTCATTTTAATGTTTTAGTCATAGTAACAATATCTAAACACAATCGGCCTTATATAATATAACAGAGTAAATCATCACATTTTACAATAATTAACAGTCCTTATTTCTAATATTAATTTGAACCTTTAAAGAAGAATTTTCTAAATATAATCAGCCTTATGTTTGTACCTATATGTATGTATCACAGTAAATCACCACATTTTACAATAAGTATCAGTTCTTAATTCTAGTGTCGTAAAATCTCCAAAGCATGGCCAACTGAAATAAGACCTTGTGTTAATTCCAGCTGCACTTCCTGAAAACTGATAATTGTTGTAAAATGTGATGATTTACTCTGATATATTATATAAAGCTGATTGTATTTAGGTACCTCCCCCCCTTATTACGTGGGACTTAAATATAGATGGCGAGATGTGGGTGTAATATTACACCTCTGCCTACCCCTTCGGGGATACAGGCGTGAGTCTATGTATGTATGTATGTATTTAGGTATTGTAATTTTATTTAATTATTTAAGAATAAAACGTTCAAAGGAGAATCACCAGCAATATGATGAATAAATGTTTTTAAAGTAAAAACCGATTTAATTCTTCTTTTCATTAACTACTGTAATATTGTGACTGGTTGGGAAATTACTAATAAGAAGTTCCCATCGAGTAACAGTGTGACTGGTTGGGAAATTAGTAATAAAAAGTTCCCATCGAGTAACAGTGTGACTGGTTGGGAATTTTTTCTTAAAAACATTCCCATCGAGTAACAGTGTGACATTTGAGGGTGTTACTCGTTGGGAACAAATGTTATTTTTTAGCAAAAATTTGATAGTAAAACAACATGGTGTCTAAAAAGAGACAGGTAACATTTTTAAAGTAGCTACTTCTATCTGTAGTATAATCAAGATAATATTCAAGGTTTTGGCTGGAAATCAGTGTGTCAGCTGTAATGTGATATGGTGAGCTAAATCCTATTTGGTACCTACATTCCATTCCAACAATAATTAATATTATATCATTTATCAATTTAAACTAATTTTAGCTAATATCTCCCTATTATGAAAAGACAAGAAACACGTACAATTTCACGTACATAATCTTAAAACTTTATGTTGGTACACAAATTAAATTATGTACGATCGATATAAATAACTAGCAATGCCCTGCGGTTTCACCCGCATAGATAGCGATATCGTTACAGTGAAAAGTCTACTATAGGTCGGACTATAGGTTTAATTTTTAATCACATGAAAATCACCTTTACCCCGTCCCGCACTACGGCCTTTTTTTTTGTTTTAGTGGGGAAATCTTTCATAGATACCCTCGGCCTCCGGGGGAGGGGCCGTGGGTTATGTCGGATTCCTACCGACCAAAACCCCACTGTGTTCCGTCAAGACGCATATTGGTAGAATTCCTCCGTGACCCCCGCACTACGGCCTGCTCGAACAGTATACCTACTATTTTCTGTAGATTGACACTTTAAAAAATTCGTTATATCTTTTGAATGGAATATCCAATTCTTTTCATTTAAAAAGTATTTTGCTGGTATTGAAACAGTCTATAGTAAAACATCATTTAATGGGATAAGGATTAATATATGTGTATGGATAACATGGTTTGATTACTGTCGGCACTTCTATTTACTTTGAAAACGTAAAAAAGTTGTTGTAGTAACTTAACTACTGAAGATGGACATATGGTATCGCGGACTTTCTTGTAGATATTGATTCATTCTATAATATCGTAGAACATTTTTTTGTTCTATCTTCAATAGATTCCGCAGCGCACGCGATGACAGAAGTTTTATTGAGGATTTTTTTACACCTTGGGTTACATTATTGCATTTTTGGTAAGGATCTCTAATTTTTTTGAAAATGCAATATAGCCTATGTTGCTCAGTAAAGATGCAGCTTTCTAATGGTGAAAGAATTTTTGAAATCGGTCCAGTAGTTTATGCGTGAAAACCATACATACATACATACATACTTACATACATACTTACAAACTTTTCCTCTTTATAATATTAGTATAGATAAATATAAACAATAGTTAAATCTGAACGGGCAGTAAAAATAATTTGTGCCTAGTGTCATATGTAGGAGCGATTTAATAATAATTATATATGTTTATTTGATTCTCGCGACGATAGCGGCAACTACGAGGCAGTTACGTAAGCGTCATATAATAGACTTAGGCTCATTATACACGGCCGTGAGATGTTTTTCAATTTGTACTGTTATATTAAATTTTTTAATGTTTTAATAGGGGTTTACTTGGAAAGTTATTAACTAGCTTTTTGTTTGGGATGCACGTGGAATTTGTGCTACTGGAAGTAATTTTTACTGTGGTGTATTTATGTATTTTTAGTGTCATTTTGCGATAATTATGAAATTTTATCAAAGTATTCTACAAAATTTCCTACTGGTTGAACCGATTTTGATGATTCTTTTTTTATTTGAAAGTGCAAGAACTAGTTCCTTCCGATAGGTCCTATTGAAATTTTATTCAGTTCTGACCACTTGAAGGTGGTTTTATTTTGTGTTAAAAAAGTAATTGTTTTATTTATTCAATCGGTTTTGGCGTGAGAACAAGAATCAGTCATGTTTATTTATGCAGTTATAATTATAAATTATAATTTATAATACAATTTCGAAATATAATTGTTGTTTGTATAGTAATTGTTCGAAAAATAAATTAAATATTTTCGGGATTAGAAGTTCTTTTGTTAAATCTAACAATAACGGAACGGATTAGATAAAATGCAAAAATGAATAAAATAAGTGAAAGTATCAAAACATTTTGAGCGCTGTAACCGACCCGGCTCTCATCTTTCACTGCTTACCAGGGACGTACTTTGTATTTTATTTTTGCAATTAATTTTAATTGAATATTTTTTACACCAAATATTATATTAAAGTAAGTGCTCTTTTTGTTTCCTTTTCAAGGATTTGCGGAATGACAATCAATGAAAGGAGAACTTAAAACTGCGTTCTGTTTTGATTTACTTTTTGTAGTGCATTTAAATATTCAAAATTTTATATTTCAATCGGAATTTGTTTATTTTGTACAGTTTTAACGTAGGAATGAAAATTCAATGCGTGTTTATATAATTTTGATCAAATATTTCAAATAAAAATAGATCGTTTGCATTTTGCGGTTGTTTTGTGATAATTGTCTGAAGAATTTCGGACTAAATTTTCTTACAATAACTCGTATTTATTGGCCTGTTTAAAAAATATATATATTTTAACCACCGTATAATATTTACTACGAATAACTCATGTCACAATCGTATACTTTAGGTAAATGTAAAGTTTTGTTTATATACATATTTGATTTTCCATATAACATTTTATTTTCATTTAAAAATGAACAAAAAAAGTTTTTACAAGCTACACCTCATTTATTTATCTAATATCTAATTTATCTAATATCTAATATCTAATATCTAATATATATTATAAAGGCGAAAGTTTGCATGGATGTATGGATGTATGGATGTTTGTTACTCTTTCACGTAAAAACTACTGAACTGATTACAATGAAATTTAGCACACATATAGAGAGTAACTTGGATTAACACATAGGATAGTTTTTATCCCGGAAATCCCACGGGAACGGGAACTATGCGGGTTTTCCTTTGCGAACGCGGGCGAAGCCGCGGGCGGAAATCTAGTAATTTATATTATTAATAATTAGGTATAGCTATTTTCATAATAATTAAAGCATAATAATAAACACGTTAAGAATTGAGAACCGCACTTCGATTTTAGACACGTCGGTTAAACGCGTCAGTGTTATAATATTATTGTAATACATGATTCAAGGATGATATCATTTTACGTTTGTTTATTTTTAAATCACATCGTTTCTTTATTATGTTTGTATGTTTTGGTGAATATGTCAATAGTGACTATACAGGGGCTATACAGGACTATACAGGACGGTGTAATCGTCAAGTGTGCACAGGCGATTATTCCGTAACTATTGCAGATATCAAAAAACTTTATACTGATATCGAAAGCCCTTTACCTAATGAGTAAAATGACAATAATAACTTTAAAAAAATAAAACGGGAAATATCCAAAAAACACTCATAATAATAAGAATAGTGTGGGCGGGATCTATCACTACATAGATACATAGTATAAAACAAAGTCGCTTTCTCTGTCCCTATGTCCCTATGTATGATTAAATCTTTAAAACTACGCAATAGATTTTGATTCACTTTTTTTAATATAAAGTAATTCAAGAAGAGGTTTTAATTGTAAAGCCGCGGGTGGAATGCTAGTAATGTAATATAAGAATAATAATAAATTTATGCAGCTATTGGTATTTATTGAATCTTGCGAAAGAAGTTTCAATTCTGACGCTCGCTCGGCTCCTTGTAAATCGATTAAAGTATATCAAACTCTTATCATAAATTCAGTGTCTTTTCCAGTCGTCAAAATGACATTAATACACGTTTTTTGAAGTCGGTTAGCAATTAAGAAACCTGTGTAGCCAAAGACTCTCGGATCAATTACCCCTGTAACGTTTAGGGCTTCATGTGAAGGGGTGGGTCGATAATTCACGACTCCTAATAAGCTAAAGTGTAGGATTGTTTGTTTGTTGTATTAATTGGCGTAATTAGGATTATGTATCTGTGGTTTTTGGATTTGTGATCTATGGATTATCGTATCATAGTTTTTTAATCAAATTTCTCCGAAACGACTGTATCGTTTTTGTGAATGTTTTAACTTTTAAGCGTTGTATTTGTTAGGTCTGAGAATACATCGTTAACTGTTTTTTATAACCCTGAGTGATAGGGGTATCTTAAAAGTACATCGATTACCGGTCAGGTAGTCTACCTATGTATTTAAAATTAAGTGTTAGTCATGTGGTCATACCACGTACAATTCAAGTAATATTAACAATTATTTGGTAAATTTATCTTTTAGGGTGATAACTGTTAAAATTATTTGATAAATTACGTACCATTTGGACTACTACTACCACGTGGAGTTGAGGCTTGTAAATAATAAATGTTAAGTTAGCTAGGTTGGGTTGATCTGTAATTAGTTCGATTTTGTAATAATTTTGATCGACGTGGCATTTAAAAGTTGTTGATATTGGCTAGAATTTATATCAGTTTATGGAATTATCTATGTAGGATTCGTTTAACTTCTCAGATATTTTCAGTATTTATTACAGATTAATACGATTTCTTTATTAAGTATATATTTCATTTGAAAATATGAGTAATACACGTTCGTCAATGTTAATCTAAATTGAATGTGAAATGTTATATAACATGATTCGTACTACCAATATATTATGGAGCAATTCGTATTAATAGGTAGAGATAGTGTCTGATTGTCTGATACCTATTTATCTATACTAATATTATAAAGAGGAAAAGTTTGTAAGTATGTATGTAAGTATGTATGTATGTATGGTTTTCACGCAAAAACTACTGGACCGATTTCAAAAATTCTTTCACCATTAGAAAGCTGCATCTTTACTGAGCAACATAGGCTATATTGCATTTTCAAAAAAATTAGAGATCCTTACCAAAAATGCAATAATGTAACCCAAGGTGTAAAAAAATCCTCAATAAAACTTCTGTCATCGCGTGCGCTGCGGAATCTATTGAAGATAGAACAAAAAAATGTTCTACAGTATTATAGAATGGATCAATATCTACAAGAAAGTCCGCGATACCATATGTCCATCTTCAGTAGTTATGTTACTACAACAACTTTTTTACGTTTTCAAAGTAAATAGAAGTGCCGACAGTAATCAAACCATGTTATCCATACACATATATTAATCTTTATCCCATTAAATGATGTTTTATTATAGACTGTTTCAATACCAGCAAAATACTTTTTAAATGAAAAGAATTGGATATTCCATTCAAAAGATATATAACGAATTTAAAAGTGTCAATCTACAGAAAATAGTAGGTATACTGTTTGAGCAGGCCGTAGTGCGGGGGTCACGGAGGAATTCTACCAATATGCGTCTTGACGGAACACAGTGGGGTTTTGGTCGGTAGGAATCCGACATACACATAACCCACGGCCCCTCCCCTGGAGGCCGTGGGTATCTATGAAAGATTTCCCCACTAAAACAAAAAAAAAGGCCGTAGTGCGGTACGGGGTAAAGGTGATTTTCATGTGATTAAAAATTAAACCTATAGTCCGACCTATAGTAGACTTTTCACTGTAAAGATATCGCTATCTATGCGGGTGAAACCGCAGGGCATTGCTAGTAATTTTATAAAAATATTTTCATGGTCCCTGGCTATTTTAGATCTTATCTTATATATTTATTGTTAGTTGAATTAATGGAGTTATGAATTTTAATCAATTTCTTTAGTTACTGTACAATATTTTATATTTATTTCATTATAAAAATAACATAGATAACGACCTACTTTTCATATAAAATATTTAATTAATTTTTATACTTAGTTATGTTTAAAGTGAATACTAGACAAATTTATAATTATTGTTTATTTATTCAATTAACATTATTAAGTTAGTAAAACGTAAAGTGGTACTTATGAAGAAATTATTATATCATTTTATTTCTTAAAAAGCAAATGCAATACAAAGTATTTAAGTTACTATATTATCTTACTTGTATCATTTAGCTCTGAAGCTACTTCAGTCAAATAATAATAAACTGTAGAATTGTGTTCTCTTTTAAGCCGCAAAGAAGGATAATGTTATTATATTTTTTCTGCTTAAATAATAATTATTATTAATTACTATACAATAATGTTCTATTTTAAATTGTTCTAAAGATATTGTTATTGCATAATTTTAAATAATTTGTGTCACTGCGAATTTAAATAATAATAACTATTATTATTAATTGTCGCGTCCACTCCGGCTCTGTGCCCCCCCTCCCGCCTCACCCCATTCCGTGTTATTGAGAATTTATGTCCGTAAAGCTGTGTTTACATGTATTGAATGTTTGTTTATACTATTTATTTAATTATTAGTACATTTTTAATATGATAAATAGTATATTATAATATTTTTGTTAGTTTCTTAATGGCGTTTTTTTTAATTAATAGCGATAAGGTTTATTACGCAATTCGGTTTAAATGACAAATATATAACGACCAATAAAATCTTCTCGTTATTTGAGAATGTACATTTAATAGTTATTTTTACTTTAATCTTTTTAAGACAGTTCTGTTTAAAAAAGAATTAAATAAAAAAGTACTTCTTATATCCTTTAGTAAGTAAGCTCGCAAGTACATTCCACATAAAGTTTAAAGAGATCCTATACATCGGTATAACAAATACTACAAATAAATCCCACATTAAATCCGTTAAAAACTGCCAAATTTCATAAACTGCCAAAAATATTCACAATAATACATACCAGTGTGCACACACCCTTATGTCAGGAGCGATGCACTCATAGACCGAGCTATCAATTTTGTGTGTGTGTGTGTGTGTGTTTCGTGACACACTATACAGCGTGATTCGGTTTTGGTAATGAATAAATGTGATTAAATTTAATATTTTATGCATTTTTGGACTATTCTGTTTAAATGGTGTTTTTTTGAACGAAGGTCATGTGTTCAACTACTAAGTTTCTGAATATTTTAAACGAAGATAGATTACACGTATTTTTTGCAATTCTGTACATACTACTAAATTTATATCTTAGTGAGATGGTGCTGCATGGTTTTTTTCAAACTCAAACATTTATTTATTCAATTAGACTTTTTCTAGAAGCGCTTTTGAATCGTCATAACATATTTATTTTTAACATAACATTTACCACCGTGCAAAACGGTTAAACTGTGTTTGGATAATTATTCAGAAATCTACAATGTACACACCTTTACAATGCTTTTTTGGATTAAAACATAAGCAAAAACACTTTAATTTACTACGCGACTATAGGTATTTTGCGACAAGGTCAACAGAACTCTGACTTAAATTACGTTTCTGTAATTTTATTTTATTTATGTTACCTACTTTTTATCTTTAATACATTTTATCAGTTATGTCAAAAGACAATAATATTAAATAATAATAAAAGAAAAGGCGAGAGTGTCTTAACGTCATTCATTCTTTACAAAATTCAATGAATTATTCAAATGTTTATGTCTTATGAATAAAGTCTTATCTTTCGTTTTTATTCAAAGACTAATCTTAATAAATTTTAATAATAAAAAACAGGACCTTTCAAATCGGAGACACTATGTTGTCCTAGGCTTTTTCAGCTAAATGGCTCTGAAAAAAGACCGATGACTCATCGCAAGTTTTACTTTTAAAGTAAGATAAAGTAAAATGTAGGTATCTCGTTTCAGTATTATTAGTTATTACATTATTATAATGACTTCACTGTGGCTTCACTCCATGGTATCTAAGGTAATCATAAATAATTCAATATACGCTACTACCACAGATAACATAATACCATACTACTACTATCAAAATTCTAGTCTATATTGTCTATTAATATCTATCAAAATATGTATATATAAGTAATGTAGATACAATATTTTATCTTCGACATCGGTTTTTACGTGAAAGAGTAACAAATAAAATGTACAAAGCATTAACCATATTACAATATAATTTGACTGGATTATATAGTTGTCATATAAAAAAATAAAAACTAATAATAATTATTGTAACAAAAAACAACACCATGTATCATTACCCTATTTCAAGGAAACAACGCACACACACACACACACACAGTGTGACGCACACATGGACACGTGTTACAATTATAACTTTAATTAATTTATTTATTATAATCCGAATGTAACTTACTGTATGTTTGTTGTGATTTTTTTGAATATTTGGATGTATGTCTGTTCGATGGTAGCATGGAAACTGCTGATCCGATCGCGATCGTTATGGGTTTTGTCAAAAGCCAGCTCAAGCAAATGTTAAAATTGGCATTCAAAGGAATCATTTTACGATACATTTTTAATAAAATTGGGTTGGGTCTATCTAGTATTATTTTGAATTAACTTTTTGGGTCCATTATTTTCAAAAACTACCAACATATTTTTAATTCGACGAAATTTAAATTTTAATCTATGATTTTTTCACATTTCACTATGATTTTTATAGCTAATCTAGCTTCGGCCTGCAGCTTTGCTTCCTATTCGAAAACAATCTATTAAAAATTCCATCTAAATCTGTTCAGCCGTTCTTGCATGATTAGCCTCAAATTAAATTTTTCACTTTTATATTAATAGCGATAATAGTTACCCATTTATCATATTAACAATATTAATGTATCCGTTACATATTGTATGTAATTACAATTAAAGGACAGACAAACAAACAATTACTATACATAGTACGAAAGTATTACTTTTGTACATTCTCACAAAATGCCGGCATAAATTGACCTCCTTATTCTGAACGAATCTAAAATAAGATTAACAATTTTATTTTCATTATAATTTAAAAAAAATTAAAAAAATTTAAATTATAAAACTAAAACTAGTTATGTAATATTTGTCGCCTGGATTCGCTTGTGTCAATTTTTTATACTAGCAAAAATACTTTTTCAATGTACATTTTAAAATTTGATAGCGGCTTTGCGATATCACAAATAATAGCGATAAATAAATGAAATTTTAAATTTCCTGTTACATTATAAACGTGTAAATCCTTTTTTTTAATATTTTATTCGTAGCTATAAGCAAAAGAAACTTCAAAATACGAGTAAAGCATTAAACCCAAAAATTACATTTAATTATTCCTTTGTTTTATCATCAAATGAAGTAATAAGTATAACAATTAACATTTAAATTGAATTCATAAAAAAAAATACTGTCATGTAATATGCATATTTGACTTATATCGCGTTAACTTACAATACAAAAAAATCTTAATAAGTACGTGATATTATTGCATTATTTAAAACAATTTTATTGAACTATACGCCCGTGGCTGCTCTCGTTATACTTATAAGTTTCCTTCCGATATTTATTTTTCAAGTTTTTTTTTGTGATAATGAAATCGGTTAAAAGGGTATCCTATACCTACAAATATCAAAAGTTACATCTATCTATCGAATCAAAATTCACTTTAAACTGTTTAATGGTTAAGCTTAGAAGCAAACCGACTTTAGTATAGTTTTTCGACAATTATGTATTTTATAGATTTATAATCACTATTCTTTAATAATATGTCGTAACTCGCAAGTATATCAGCCGTTCAAAATAGCATATGAGGATATTACGAAGTTAATAGAACGTCACCGTTTAATTAAGCGGCTAAACAGCTGAATTGGCTATGACATAAGTATCTGTATTATATACATACTACATTTATCTATTATTGAAATATTTACAAATTAAAAGCGATATAGTTTCGACATAGAATCGATATCGCCCGTCTCCCAGAATACGGCCGCCTTGTTACTTATTTGAAAGCAATTTTAGTTCCCCCTTCATTTAGAAATACAGGCACGGACTGTGTGTATTTTTGTTATACATTTATTATTCATATTTTATTGTGTTAATTGATTTCTTGATAATAATCATAAAAGTTAGTAAATAGAATATGTTCACGTGGGATATTTCAATAAAATTAAATATTCAATAAAAAACCAATATGTCAATAAATGTTAATCTTATATATAAAAATGAATCGCAAAATGTGTTGGTAAGCGCATAACTCGAGAACGGCTGAACCGATTTCGATAATTCTTTTTTTATTATATTCCTTGAAGTACGAGGATGGTTCTTATGTAGAGAAAACGTAAATATGTACCACGGGCGAAGCCGGGGCGGACCGCTAGTCTTATATAAAATATTTTTTAACTAGTCAAATTCTGTGAACTACGGAGTCACGATAATATTATATGAGGTAATCCGTATTATGTGAAAGAGTTTCTATTTGCCCTTGTATAATGTTAATTTTTTGGTATATTTCAATTATAATAAGGACACAAGAAAACATATTTTAAACAAATACATCAAGTTTCTATTTGTTTACAACAAAAATTGTTATTGTATCGATTTAACAAAAATTGTTTTTTTTTTTTTTTTTAAAGTGATACCGCTTGTTATTTTATCCCTAACATTAACATTTATCTGTTAAAAAAATTAAACCTTTTACGCAAAATTAAATAGTCAAACGAATGTCCGAGCCCGGCCCTGTCCACCTCCCGCCCCCTTTCAAATAATTCCACAGGGCCGTACTGAGCGAGGTTTATCGCTAATTAATTATTTAGTTTTCGCTCACCTTCTTAATGGATTGTTCTTATTTATTCAACGTTTTATGTGCTTACGAAAATTAATTCTACCTAAAGAAATAACAGATTTGTGATGAGGGTTATAAATTTATTATTTTCATCAACATATTTCGTGTAATATCAGTTTATAGGCTAATAGCTAAATGTTATTTATACATTACATTGGTCTGGCTGTTTGATTAAATGGCTGAGGATCATTCAGACTATCGATTGAACTAAGTTCAAGAAAGATCTTTTAATGTTCAAACAGTAAAGTTTTGCAGCCAGGGTCTGTGTTGTGTTTAAATGTATATTTATTGTTTTTTTTTAACTTATTTCTCTAATTAATAGAACGGCTGAACACACTTCACAGTGCGTAATACATACAAAACAAAATCCAATACCTAACGTCTTCTAAAAGCCCTTTATTGTCCGCAAGTCTGACTCTTCTTATTAAAATTTGTTCTACGATCTGTAGATTGTGGAAAATCCTAATTACAATACGCATGTACTACTTTGCAAAATACAAATCATTATCGAACTGCCCCTTTTAAACCCTTTACAGTCTTCTTTTATTTGCTCACTCACGTTCTTTCTTTTAATTTTCTATTAAGTGACTAATTTTGTATTCTTATTTGTACTTTTCTCTGTGCACAATAAAACAAATTTGTTTGTTTTTGAAGTGAAAACTTCTTTAGCGGCGTTGAGCACTTTTTCTGTAATGGGTATAAAATCTTAAACTCGCGTCAGGACACGTGACCTGATCGAAAAAGCGTAAGACGGATGGAGAGTAGACAGCTATCCCCTCTCTACTACGCGCGTTTTCACTTCTGCCGGCACTCCCGGAGTGCAACCCGTCTTTTTTTTTTGATTCTCTTAAAAAGACATTCAGCCGTTCTTTGCTAACCAAAAATCCTCCTCTTTCCAGGACGAAGTACTCGCAATCAACGATAAAGTGGTCCTCCGGGCTGAGGACCTTCTCTCCTGGGTGTGCTCCGGTACGGGCTGGCGCTGGGGGCTCCGCGCAGTGTGGCGGGGCGCGTGCGCTCCGCCCAGTGAGCCGAAGCATACTGCGCCATTGCATCATACGAGACTGGACTTTAGTGACGTGGAGAGAGAGAAGAGTGCTATGTGTAAGTATTTTGATAATTGACCAAAAACTCAAACATTTATTTATTCAATAAGACTTCTTATAAGCACCCTTGAATCGTCATAACATTTTTAACATTTATCACCGATTCGGAAAGCATCTATGGAGAAGAACCGTTAAGAAACTACATAGTTGCTAATAACAGGGGGTAGGCGAAAAATAATGACTTCATCAAGATGCTTGAGGCGAGCTACCGCGTACTCGCTGTCACAGGCTCTAGCATTCGATGATGATGATTTCGTTCTAAATTATGAAACTATTTTTATCTCCCCCCAGCCTTATAGACAATAATAAATAATGATACTTTTACCTAAGACAATATAGACTATTAATCTTCTTATATATAAAATTCTCGTGTCACAATGTTAGTCTGCATACTCCTCCGAAACGGGTGGACCGATTCTCATGAAATTTTCTGTGCATATCGGGTAAGTCTGAGAATCGGCCAACATCTATTTTTCATATGTACCACGGGCGAAGCCGGGGCGGGCCGCTAGTAATATTATAAATGTGAAAGTTTGTATGGATGTATGGATGTTTGTGTTACTCTTTCACGCAAAAACTACTGAACCGATTACAATGAATTTTAGCAGACATATAGAGGGTAACTTGGATTAACACATAGGATAGGTTTTATCCCGGAAATCCCACGTGAACGGGAACTATGCGGGTTTATCTTTGAAAATGCGGGCGAAGCCGCGGGCGGAAAGCTAGTAGACTATAATAGTACCTACAGTAAGTAGGTATATGCAGCTCGATTAACAAAGACATGCATGGTACTACTCTTGTTGATGATTATGATACTTAATTCAATCATATTTTTGACGTGACAACGTCTTATAATTCGATAGAGCCGGCTGCTCGCACGAAAAACATGACACATGCGGCGTTACCTCGCTCTGAGGCGTTCCATGTAAGGCTTGAAGTGCAAGCGAGAGCGCGGAACGAGTGACAAAGAAGCGCAATCGGACGTTGTCACGTTCAACTATCGTCAGTAAACCGACTTTACAGACAACCAATTTTTTTCCCTCCAGCCCTAGACACCGACAGTCCAGGCGTCGTAGTATTCTCCTACCCCCGCTACTGCAGATACCGTGCTCTAGCGGCCAGACTGGACGGCATCCAATCCGCCTGGCTCCGGGACTCGCTGGTGGCCGCGCTCGGCGGGTACGCGGCACCCACCAGTAATACCCGGATACTGTACTGCAAGGTGCGTGTATACAGACACACATACACTAATAACAAAAGAATACCGTGCTACAAGGCGAATCTCACACACACAGACACACACAAAAACACTAATAATACATGAGAATACTGCCAATTCTGCACTGCAAGGTGAGGGCACACACAGACATATACAGCACTATCGTGGTGTGCTCGTATGTGAAAAAGACCTACACATACAGACAGACACAAATAAACAAAACACTCTTATAACACAAGGATACACACGTACAATACGATTCAAACTTAATGGCGGCTCGGAACATCGTACGATCCGATGCGCAGAAAACAATTTTAGATATAAACGGGACGTTAAGGGACCTGTGCGCACCCGCACTCGCATCTGCACCTAACTTCCGAGCCGCCATTA
The DNA here is from genome assembly GCF_061535455.1 of Colias philodice. Lineage (NCBI taxonomy): Eukaryota > Metazoa > Arthropoda > Insecta > Lepidoptera > Pieridae > Colias > Colias philodice. The sequence continues at coordinate 2,118,301 of NC_143114.1, read as the reverse complement.
AGTTTGCATCGAACTGTACTGAGCACAGATCACAGAAACTTAAGGGTACTGAGGTACTAGAAACACAAACACACAGTACCATCATGGTTCTCTCGTACTCGCGGTAGCCGGTACCGACCTCTAATTACAATAAAATTAAATACTAAAATTACAAATTTAGTTTTATTATTTTCTTCTCTTGCACACGAAAACCTACCAAACAGATTTTAGTTATATTACGTGTGATGTAAGGAGATACCTTCACGCATATTTACACCATTTTTAACTAACATTCTTACAAATAAACATAATTTACCCAATAATATCTAAAGTAATATCTAAAGTCTGATCCTCCACAGGACACCTTCGAGTACCCTGAGCTGGAAGGCCACGAGTTCGTATGCAACCATCTCGCGCCGAAACTAAAGGGACGACCACGTGGTCGGCGGCGGGCACGGGCGCGGTCGCGTGACCGTGACCACGACCCTGACCGTGACCGTGACTCGCGGTCGAGTGACAGTGACATCACGCCGACGGAGCCGAGGGTGAGCATTTTATTATTGTTTTTAGTGATTATAGATTTTATTAAACTTTTTTTAAAATATTCTTGTAATCTGGCCCTGGTACGAAGTCAAATAAGAGTTCCTCCGAATCTATAAAATCACCTATTCCAAAACTATTATCATCACTATTTCAAAACTCCATGAAAACTTTACAAGTAAAAGTGCAGTCTACAAACCAAAACACACATTTTGTTTACAATTTATTCACAATGGCACCAATAATAATTATCGATACAGTCAATAGCCAATTATAATAACTGAACACGGGAAAACTAAATGAAATAATAACAATTAGAATTGTTAACCTATACAATTTTTGAATTCCAAACAACACGCCACATAAAAAAAGACGGGTTGCACTCCGGGAGTGCCGGCAGAAGTGAAAACTTGATTATTAACGTTGAGCATGTTTGATATTTTGGGATGGTATCCGTCTTACGCTTTTTCGATCAGGTCACGTGTCCTGACGCGAGTTTAAGATTTTATACCCAATACAGAAAAAGTGCTCAACGCCGCTAAAGAAGTTTTCACTTCAATAAGAGTCAAAGGATTAAAAATGAAACAAAACCTCTAATAAAAATAAAATATTCCAGACACCACGCCGAGTATCCCTCAGGAACGGCGGTGACAAGCAGAGCGAAGAAGAAGACGAAACAGAGAGCAGAGTGGCGGAGAGAGAAGATAGAGAGGAGAGAGAAGAGAAGAGACCGGATAGAGACGAGAAGAGACAGGAAAGCGTGAAAGATGAAGAGTTTTTACAGCAGTTGAGAGAGTTTTACAAGGACAGGAGTTATATGAAGATTGCGCATACGAAAAATAGTATGTATTTTACCCGTGTTTACGAAATAAGGAATACTTCTAACAATATTCGTACTTTTTCATGAATGTTAGGTTTTAACCTTATGTATTTTAGTATTTGTAAAAATATCTAATTTGAACTGACGATAACGTACCTAATTAGGAGATATAATTCATTGTTTGCCTGAACATTGTTACAGCAGTTTCAAATGATTTTCAATTTTAGTGTGTCATTTAACTTCAATTTGAGTTTGAATTAGACTTGAGTCGAGTCTATATCTAAGTCAGAATTTGAAATAGAATTAAGGGATAACTACCTATTTCTAACTCAACATTTTCAATTTTGTTTCCAATATCCATACTAATATTATAAATGCGAAAGTAACTCTGTCTGTCTGTCTGTCTGTTACTCAATCACGCCTAAACTACTGAACCAATTTGCATGAAATTTGGTATGGAGATATTTTGATACCCGAGAAAGGACATAGGCTACCTTTTATTGCGAAATATGTACCACGGGCGAAGCCGGGGCGGACCTCTAGTCCAGAATAAGTCTGAATTTAATTATATAATTGTTAATTTTAATTAGAGTATTAGTATGAATTTAGCTTAAATGAAAATATAATATATTATTTACTTCCAGTATCCCTCCGCAAGCTATACGGTCGGGTTAGATCTTGTGGCGGCTACGAAGCGGCGTGCAGAGGGCGGGTCTGGAAGTTGTTATATGGAGGTCTGGCACCGAGGGCTAGACGGCTTTATGAGAGGTGAGAAAATATGGTTATTAGTTATTACTATGTTGCCGCCTCCTTGGTACAGTGGTTGACGCGTGAGCGTAGAACTGAGGGGTACTGGGTTCGATTCCCGGTGGAGACGAAGAAAAAAAATATGTCTCGGTCTGGCAGGACACAGAAGGATGACCACCTATTTGTCCCTAAAGAAAATCGATCAGTGAAACAGATGTATGAATAATGCATCTGCCCCTTACCCCACTAGGGGACATGGGACTTCACTTTTATATTAATAATAAAATAAAAAAATAATAATAAAAATCTTTATTGACATAATAATTGTACAGGTCTAGATAATGAATCCTTCGACTCCTGAACTAGTTAAAACTGTGTCTCAGGAGCCAGAGGCTTCTCCCAATATTGATCATAGTATTATGTCTATAAACTAAACTAAAAGCTCTAAAATAGAGTTGTGCATGTTACACCTGTATATATCCTCGGTATGATGCACGAATTCGAATGTAATTATCAGTTCAAGAAAAGTATTTTTTTAATAAATTGTTGACTAAATAATATACCTTATTAAATAAACTTTTTATCCTCTTATTTCGAATTTCGAATTTAATTTTAAATTCCTAAGAAAAATAAAAAAAATATTTTTCTTTGTCACATTTTACAAACTTTTATATTATATTTTTAATTTTTTTTAGATCATTAATTAAATGGCTTATATTATGCTTAAACTTCGTGCAAAGTTCTAAAGTGGTCATCGCAGTAGTTTAGAAGCTACATGTATGTATTATAATGGCGAAACGCGGTAATATCCCCATATATACAGGTGTAACACACAATTAAGGGCCGATTTTTTAATGCTTGGATAAACTTATCCGTCCAATAAAGTATTACACGATAATATTAAAATGTCACGTAAAGTATCAAATACGGGCAATTAGAATACGTTTTTAAAATGGTAGTTTTATACATTATTCGACGAATAAGTTTTATCCAAGCATTGAAAAATCGGCCCTTAAAATAAAACTGAAATCTGAAACCTGACCCTGAAATCTCTGTCCGCTTCGCGTGAAATGCCCCATATATTTATTTATCTATGTACCTCCTTCCAGATTCCTGCTTCTCTTCGAGAACCACCAGCGCCGGGAAAACCCAAAACTCTTCCCCAAATTAAACGGCAAAATAGACGAACCAAAAACCATAGACACGATAGACGTCACCGACTCGCCTCTACGCGACATAGACAATAAAACCGACTTCCCAGAAAAGAGGTTACGCACACCAAGCCCGAAAGCCGACGAAAAACTCATTTTGGACAATGAAACTGGGGAATTACTAAAAGAGGACATGAATATTACCTCAAAACCTGCGGAGGAGTTAAATAGGGAGTTTCTAGAGTCACTAACAAAGGAGAAGGAAGAGGAAAAGGGGGAAAAGGGAGAGGAGGGAAAAGGGGAGGGGAAGATATCGGTGAAGCCGGTGGAAAAGTTGATAGATGTGGGGGTTGAAGATAGGAAAGATGGCAAGGAGTTTCTAAATGAACTCGCGCAGAAGTTGCATTTAGGTACGTTTCTGTTCTTGTGAATCATCTATACTATTATATCTTTACTAGCTGCGCTCTTTTGCTACCATATATAGCCTTCCTCGATGGGCTATCGAACACCGAAAGAATTTTAAATCGGACCAGTAGTTCCTGAGATTAGCGCGTTCAAACAAACAAACTCTTCAGCTTTATAATATTAAGTATAGATTTTATAACTAGCTGTGCCCCGCGGTTTTACCCGCATTGCTCCGCTCCTATTGTCTTTAGCGTGATGATCCTATATGTTGACCCGACCTGTTAGTAATAGTTATGCAAAGTTTGAAGTAAATCAATGCAGTATTTTGCACGCCTCATAAGCGAAGCGTTGAGGTGGGTACTACTGTCGCTTCGCGCAAAACATCTGATTTTTCAAACTTAAAATGTCTTTATGTATCATACATTGCACTTGTAAGATAATACATACACACACATATTAAGAAAAAACACTATTTTTAACATTCATGATATTTTTGATGTCATTTTTGTTATTTAAACTAGTTAAAAAACAGTTTAAAAAAGTTCTGTCTTGGACGTCCGTGTGTCTGTATGTGCGGAGGATTTTCTTGTTAACACGATAGCGACCGAAATACTTTACTAATCGAGTCTTTTTTTTTCTCTTACGCTTGAGTATGCTCAGGAATAGAACCCTTTCATTTTTCAGGGTCTGATTCGATGTGGTTTAATTGTTATTAAATAAACAAAAATAATAATTACTAAATAATTATTAAAAAAAATTATGAGGCGTGCACTTTTGGATTTTCCAAACTATTTTGAGTTTAGCCCAGATTTACTTACAGACAGACATGATAAAAATTCCCAAGTATTCTTTATAAATGTATTCAATGTATAGTTTTGTTTTTCATACATAACTACATATTTACAGTTGTGTTGGCACATGAGCTACATCACTGCAAAGTAACATCATAATTTGTTTAGTAGACTAATTATAATATTAATTGGATATCTCACCAACTATTTTCTGAAATTTTGTAAAAAATATACTTTTTTTTACATCTCATTTTATTTTACATATAATTTACGCATTTTTTGACATATTTATCTGCTATTTACAGGTAATTCAGACACGACAATACTAAAGGAGCTATCAGACGCGCAGAGTAGCATCGCTTCGAACGCATTAACTAGCCTATCGTCTTTAAGTGAGAAATACGCAGTAAACGGCCATAATTCAGTCACAGCAGTTAATTTAGATCAGGTAATTATTTATTTACTAGATTTACGCCCCCGGCTACGCCCGCGTTTTCAAAAAAAAATTCTGCATAATTTCCGTTCCTGTGGGCTTTGCTACTTGAGGTAGAAAATGAAACAAAATAAGTGGATGTAAAATATAATTTATTAAATACATATATTTACAATTATTAAATATATATTTACGAACATTCATTTATTTTAACACATATTTTTTTAATATTTCGCAACAAACAACAAAAAAAAGAAAAATTTTATTACTAAATATATCGCTTTTTGCTGCTCGGTTGCCTGGCAGAGACCACTGCTCAGTGATAAGGCCGCCAATTGTACTACATCTGTCTAGTACCATATTTTCTTTTTATTGTTTCTTGTTATTTAATGATTGTACTTATTACAATGAAGTGTAAGAAAAAAAAAGAGGTGTGACACTCGGGGACTGCCGCGGTAAAGCTATTGCATGCTATGCCTTCAAGCCACACCTCCGAGCCCGTCCCCGAGGGGAGGGGGAGCGTGAGGTTTTTTCGTTACGGAATTTCTCGATTCGGTCCCCGCGCTCAAGGCCCGCGATAAAAGCTATGCAATAGCTTAAAAATATTTTTATTTCATTTAATATAGTTAAATAACTCAATACATGTAATTCGCAGCACAAAGCACGTCCGGCCGGCCGCAGCTCGCTGCGAGCTGTGCGCGTCAAACCGACCCGCCCGCACCAACCGAACAACACACGTGAGTTTATAACTACCCACAATAAATAAATAAAATAAAATAAATATTATAGGACATTATTACACAAATCGACCTAGTCCCACAGTAAGCTCAGTTAAGGCTTGTGTTGTGGGTACTAGGCGACGATAAATATAATATTTAATAAATACATATATAGATAACACCCAGACCCAAGAACAAATATTTGAGTTCATCACACAAATATTTGCCCTGACCGGGGATCGAACCCGGGACCGTCGGCTCAGTAGGCAGTTACTTTACCACTGCGCCAACCGCGTCGTCATGACCACAATAAAGGGGTTTCGCGGCCAGTGATAAAACTTGGATATTTTAAAAGAGCAATATATTGTGAGCAAAAGTTATTATGGACACAAACCTCGAAACGTATTAGGAACAGAGATATTTGGTTATGTATTATTCATATACCTAGATTCTAGATGATTGATTATAAGATTTTTCTGAGTTTTTTAGGTTTCTCCTACGATTGCAAATCTATATACGACTACGATAGCAAATCTGCAATATATTGCTCTTTTCAAATATCCAAGTTTCATCTCTGGCCGCGAAATGTCATCACGACGCCACTAGCCGATACAAAAGTACCCAATCCCTTTATTATTGTTATTAATTTATTTTATACAATAATATTACAATCAATTACACATTAAATTAAACTGGCGCAAACATTTTCTCTTTAGAAAGAATTTATTTTAATTCTTTATTGTAGTTACACACAGAAAAAAAAATACATAGTTTTTTGGTCCATGATAAATACAAAAAAGAGCGTGAGGGTTAGGCGCGTTGAAAGTAAAGTTTCAAGCTTGTATCATGATATGCCATGGCAATACCGTCGCGTGATTCATATTCAAAATTCAAATTCTAATTCAAATTATTTATTTCTTCCAATAGGTCTTAAATGTCATGGAGCCGACATAAGTTTCACTTCTGACACGAGTGCTCGGCGCACACTCATTTTTTATGAAACAAAATAAAAAACTTTTTTTTTTATTCCAGCCCCACAACCAGCAGTTCGCGTAGAAGCGTCCCCACCACCACCGGCCCCAGTCACCAACTTTGGTATTCACCACCCCGCACCACCACCCCCACATAGCGATGATGAAATCGTTGAGGTAAATCTATACTAATATTATAAAGCTGAAGAGTTTGTTTGAACGCGCTAATCTCAGGAACTACTGGTCCGATTTGAAAAATTATTTCGGTGTTAGATAGCCCATCTATCGCGGAAGGCTATCTAACAAAAAAAAATAATATTTATGGCTATAATATATATCATCACGCTTAGACCAACAGGAGCGGAGCAATGCGGGTAAAACCGCGGGGAACAGCTAGTATCTTTATAAGAATTGAATATGTACTACATAATAAATACTTCACTACATAGTATAAAACGCAGTCGCTTTCTCTGCCCCTATGTATGCTTAAATCTTTAAAACTACGCAACGGATTTTGATTCGTTTTTTTTAATATATAGAGTGATTCAAGAGGAAGGTTTTAGTATATAATTTATTAGGTTTTAGTGAAAGGTTTTTTTCAAACCAAACAAGAAGTTTTTGAACCTTATCATTACATAGAATAACAACACTTTCCTCTCTTTAGATTATAGAACTAATGAAAACATTCTTTAATTCTTATTCTTTAATTATGTGTAGTTTAATTATTTATTTACGTGCCAATGAACGGCTAACATTATAATAGGTATGGTAAAATGTAGTAGGTTAGTAGCGCCCGGCAAACTTCTTGGCCAAAAAGTAGCGTGGTGAAGGAAGCTTGCGCAATGCGCAAATAAAAATGTATTAAAACTTGATGCGCAAACTTCCCCCACCACGCTTCTTTTTGGCCAAGAAGTTTGCCGGGCGCTATGTAGTTAAAAGTTTCTCAAACATGGCTAAAAATATATTTACCATTAATAGTTCATAAATAATATCATAGTGTTTGTTACACAGACGTAACGTCACGAAAAAAGCTTTTTTTTTGTAATTATCAATACAACAATATATAAAATAATAATACAATCATTTTCATTTCCAGGTACCATACAAACCAAAAACACCAGAAATAATAGACTTAGACGAGTATCCAGAGAGTCCACAGAGCGTCAAGAAGAAAAAGCTGGAAATCCTCAAAGAACGGGGCTTAGAAGTTACTGCCGTACCCCCAGCCCCTATTTGGCCGACTCCCCTAGCAACACCTTTGACCCCCATAACCCCGTTAATAAACCCCGCGCCTATCATTCTCAACCCCGCGGTACAACACCAAATAATGACGCAAGCGCAACTATTCCAAATGTATAATATTATCCCACCAAATTACGGTAATGGCCTTCAACCCCCAAAAGTTATTCAAGCCACTAGCGCCTTTGGAACATGTGGGCCAGAGAAAACAGTTTACGGCAATCCCAAAGACCCCTTCATGCCGCCCCCACACGTGCTACAAGGAACCCCCATCAAACCCCAAAGGGCCATACAACCCTCTGTACCGACCCCTCAAGATATTCTCGACCTTACTTGCAAATCCCAATCTCCACCCCCACAAAAACCAGCAGTAGAAATAGTTAGAATACCACAGTCAGTAACCCCCACGCCGCAAAATTTGACGAAAAACTACACGCTTCTAGATGGAAAAGCGGTGGTCGGTTCCAACTTGGAAATAACGCTCGTCAACCCGAAAACCCCAACGCAAAAACGGCCGCCGCAAAAGCGGTCCTCGAACGGCAAATTCACATCAGCAAAAACGCCAACACCACCGAAAGATTACCCCAAACCGTTCCCATCCCCATCTGGGGTCAAAAAGGCCCCCATAGTGGTCCCCAACTACCAAATATCGCGCGATGACGTATCCCCAACAAGTTCAACAGGGTCAAAGGACTCGCAAAACAGCGCGATGCCAAATAATTTGCTGACAAATGTGTTCAAAGGGCAGAATTTGACCCAAATGATGGATATGCAAAAGGGCCCCGTCAACCCCTTCATGGACCCGATGTATATGAACGCGTTCTACAGTAGTTTGGGCCAAATGGACCAGAGACAATTGGCCCTATATAGGGACTTTATGGCCAATCAGTTTAGGGGTTACTCGGGCCTTTTGAACATTGGAACGCCGACAACGAAAAATTAGTGTGCTCTAGTCGGTTAAGTCGGATTTGCGTTATGAAGTGTGTTCTTATTCTGTTTATTGCGCGGCTTTGTAATTTAACTGATTTAAAACGGGATTTAAAACCGGTTTCACAATTTGCTAATTCGCCGATTTTTAACACTTTTTGTACATTGTCATTTTGACAGAACTAAACATAACATGTAGAATTGTGAAACTGGCCGTAATAGTTGTTATTTAAAAAAATGTATTTATGGTGTAATAAAGAGATAACTTATTATTTTGTCCAAAGAGGGATGTTGAGTTTCTTGAATTTCCATTTTAATTGAAAATTTGTTTTTATTTTACTAAATATTAACTATGCTCTATGCTAAAAATAATATTTGTATTTATTATCTATGATTTGAAGTGAAACTTCTTTATCGGTGTTGGATAAAAATTTAATGTAACATTTTTTCTTTACCACGCCTGTTGCGACGTATGTCTGTAAAGTTGCATATAGTACCTAAATTATTTTTTGAAAAATAAGGTCGTAAAGAAGTTTCACTTCTTACGTGTGTACACTAGTACACGCACACATTTTTTTTATATCTGTTTAATTTTACTTATGTCAAATTGCTAAATGGCGGCAAAACAGGGATTAGTTAAAAAAGTTACATTTATTCATCCCTTATTTTAATTGATTATGAAATATGAAATTGCAAGAAAAATTATTTTAATATGCACATTTTAATTTGCGATTATTAAATTGTAATGTTCTATTTTAGATTTTTTTTAAATACTTAATAATAATGGTTGTTCTATTTTGTTTTAATCACTTAATTTTTGTGTCAAATATGTCTTGGCAGCTATTATATAATTAATTTTATTTCTTATATTATGTATATATTAAAAATTCATAGCGCAAATCGTAAATGTGATATGTCAACGTGTGTTCCGATCTCTCGTTAATTTCCAATTTTATTTAGTGTTTCATCTTATTCGATATAGTATTCCATTTTTGTAAATATAATGTAAAAAAACGGTATTTTTTCCTTGTAACTGCCAAAAAATGTGACGTAATAAATAACGGTTTCAAAATGGCCGATAGTCCAATTTGAATTAGGAATTGATATCGCCGTCTCTTTCGCACGCATTTCGTGTGACAGGGACAGCGCTACGTCACGTGATAGGCGGAATTTAGTTGAATTATTAGTTAGGCTAATATAATGTTGTTTCTAGGGTAATTTTTTAAATTCGCAACTGTATATATTGCATCGATGTCCGTTGGAATCGAAACTGTTCGACGGATTGAAGCAAGTACGTCAGTAAGTTCACTGTACAAAATTAAAGTTATGAAAAGTATGTTTTTTCTTTTATTTTATTCCTTCCATTTTTCCTTGTGACTTTATTACACTGAAATAATCAAATGTCTAGACGACATGTCTCATGAGCTATACCTTAAGCTATATAAATAAAACATATTTCATTCATAAATCATTTTAATTTCTTAATTTCTGGGTTCTGGCAGAATCAACAGCGTCATGAATCCTCTGACTCATGACATATGCTGAGCCAGAACCATTTTACAGCCATAGCACATAATAACAACTATTTATTGCTTTTATTTCATTATTTTGTAATGTTCTGTGTTTTGTTATTATTTGTCAGTTGTTGTGCGTGCTATTGATTGTAAATAAATGTGTGTCTATGTGTGTCTACTTATGTCTAATAGCACCACAAATCACAATAAGTATAGCACTATTGGTCCGACCCGGCTTCGACCGTGGGCCCTGAAGGGAAAGTACTTGAAATACTGGAGATAGCAAATTTAGCTGAAAAGAAACATTCCTTTACAGAAAATAACTGCATTCAAAGATTTTCGAAAGTTCACTTGCTTCGCCCGAGAACCACCGACCAAACAGGCTTGTACGAAGCCAAATATTTAAAAAAATAAAATTTGTTATTTCATCCTTCCAATAGACACAAATAATGTAAAAGATAATTTATCTACTTGTCAAAATTTTATCTTAGCGCCATCTATCGGAATAAAAAAATCGGAGTGATTTAAATATTGTGTGTTAATTAAGACTTGATTATATTCCTTGAAGTACGAGGATGGTTCTTACTTCTTATGTAGAGAAAACCTAAATATGTACCACGGGCGAACCCGGGGCGGACAGCTAGTAGTTAAAAAAACCGAAAGCCAAGTCGTATAATGAGCGCAAAACAAGTACTTTAAACAACAATTTGTGAGCAATAGAGGATAATATATTTAATGTTGGTATTTAACGATAACAAAAATAGCAGTGTTTATTAAAATTAATTTAGGGTAAATAATATTATAAAGCTGAAGAGTTTATTTGTATGTTTGTTTGTTTGAACGCGCTAATCTCAGGAACTACTAGTCCGATTTTAAAAATTTAAGTTTGAAAAATCAGATGTTTTGCGCGAAGTGACAGTAGTACCCACCTCAACGCTTCGCTTATGAGGCGTGCAATTCTTTCGGTCTTAGATAGCCCATTCAAAGAGGAAGGCAGAAGGCTATAGGTATAGTCTATTTCATCACGCTACGACCAACAGGAGCGGAGCCACGCGGGTGAAACCACGAAGCGCAGCTAGTTATAGATAAGATGGATGATGTACGTCATTATTCGTTAGGAAATAATAAAACCGTATTATTAATATTTAATTAATTTCTCTACATTAAGTGACATATCACACTAGCGGATTGCGAGCGGTTTCAAAGCGGAGCGGGTGCGCAACGAATACGTTGCGGTTGCGCAGCGAATTCGTTGCGGACGCGTGGCAGATGCGCAACGTTTACGTCGCAGTCATGTACACTCATTAAGGTTGATGTTCCGACCGTCCCTCCATACATTTTTGATTACCTCTAAACACTTAACACAGACACTATTTCTTTAAAACTAATCATTTTATCACTTCTCTATAATGAAATGTGTGCGCGTTCGACCTTTTTAATCAATAATTTACAATATTTACTTAGAAAAACAACAGTAAAATACCGGAAAAATTTGACACTTCTACAGTAGTGTGCGTGACTTTTGCCAAGCGAAACACGACATAAAGCACGACATCTAGCGCATAGACTATATACTTATTACAGATCTAGCGCGTCAATGTCTAAACGAAAGGCGATGTTTAGACATTGACGCGCTAGATGTCGTGCATTCGCGTTCGTTATCTTATGCATAATGAGCATAATTCTAATAAATCAAAGTTCTGTGTAAAAATTGAGTAATTTCATTTCCAATCGTTCAAAGAAAATAACAATAAAATAAAATAAAACTAATGACCTTAGAAACTATGTTTTTTTTTATTTATTACTCATTATTGTTCGTCCGTCGTAGGTCTGTAAACTGTATTGTACACTGAAGGTAAATGGTACTGTAGGTACTTTAGTTCGGCGTCGTCGCTCGTCGGCTTGATATAAAATTACATTCTTGATTTCATTGACACGCGCTATGATTTGCGCGCGGAATTTCTTGTGTTGTGAATTTATTTTTGTATGCTATGCATTTTAATTGATTCAAATTGCAATGTTTCTCTAGTATGCATTTGAGACTATATTGTAAATTGTAATAATTGATCGTGGGTATAGTAATTAATTATTCTAATAACGCAATTAGTAATATATGTATTTTCGGTGGGATTCAAAACAAAAAATTGGCCCGTGATTTTTATGAAATTTCACCACATTGCAAATCACATCAATCATAGTTCATACACATGTATGACGAAAGTGATTAGTATTGTGGCTAACATTGACTCATCAGTTCATCACTGAAACCAGTGATAAATCAGTACCTATATCATATTGTGTTTGAATATTTTTAAACAATGATATAAGTATACAATTATTATAAATCGGTAAACTATCAAAGTAATCACAAACTTGCAAACATTGCATTGTTAAAATGTCCAGTAGTTTATGAGCCTATTCATTACAATCAAACAAACAAACAAAGTTTTCCTCTTTATAATATTAGTGTAGACAAACACTATGAATACGATCACGAATGCAAATTCGGGGATTTTCTAATTATTGCTAAATAATAATTGAATTCGTTTTGAAATACTCTATAATTTTTAGACATTTATAATGTGGTGCTCATTTTTTTTGTACTGCTAACGCTATTGTAGGTTCCTATTTTCGTTGTTTTATTTCAAGTGAACACGGCCATACAATTTTGTCACGAGCCGCCTATGATTGTAGGTACTTTTGTTAGGCTCCTTCGTCGTCCGCGTCGGCTCGAAAGTTCTTGATTTCATTGTCACGCGCTATGATTTGCGCGCGGATTTTCTTGTGTTGTGAATTTATTTTTGTATTATTATTATTTTTTATTTATTTTTTTATTTTATTGATTCAAATAAAATATTTCACTAGTATGCATTTGAGACTATATTGTATTATGTATAATTTATCGTAGGTATAGTTATTCTTATAACGCAGTTATATTTTCGGTGGGACAATTTGACCCGTGATTTTTCTGAAATATCACCACGTTGCAAATCACATCAATCATACACACGTATGACGAAAGTATAGTGGCTATAATTGACTCATCAGTTCATCACTGAAACCAGTGATAAATCAGTACATATATCATATTTTATTGTGTTTGAATATTTTTTAAACAACGATATATACAATATTATTATAAATCGGTAAACTACCAAAGTACTTCCGAATTTTCAGACAGACAAACAAGTAGTTTGAACACGCAGTTTTCTTATACTAGTAGCAAAAATCAAAACCATAATATTATGTTTCCCTACTATATTTTACTAAAAGTCGAGTGCGTCGAAATCGTAAATAATAATATGTTTTTCACCTTCCTGGTTATTTTCCCATAGTAAATAGTGTTTTAGGTTTGTTGTTGTAGGTAGGAATAATAATAATTATTCTTACATGTTGGTTATGAAATGTATATTGAAATAATTTACTTTTACAAATCATTAGTGATATAAGTTTTGAGTGAAAATGCTTGGATCAGCATAATATTATATGGTACTTCAAATACATGTTTTGATAAAAAAAACAATAGTGTAATAAAATAAAACTGCGTTTTATTGTAATCAATGTTGACAATTTTAAATTCCAAAATTATTGATCAATAAAATAGTTTACACCAACAAATATAACTTTTATTTTTATAACAATCGTTCATAATATAAACCGTAGCAGGTGGCGTTTTGAAGTTCTGTCTACTCATACAGAAAAATGGAAAACTTGTTTTTTTTGTAAACAATTTATTACTCATGTTGTTTGGCAACTCGAAGCGTGGTCGTCCGTCGTAGGTACTTTTGTTCGGCGTCGCGTCGTCGTCCGCGTCGGCTTGATATAAAACATTCTTGATTTCATTGACACGCGCTATGATTTGCGCGCGGAATTTCTTGTGTTGTGAATTTATTTTTGTATGCTATGCATTTTAATTGAATCAAATTGCAATATTTCTCTAGTATGCATTTGAGACTATATTGTAATAATTGATCGTGGGTAGGTATAGTAATTAATTATTCTAATAACGCAATTATATTTTCGGTGGGATTCAAAACAAAAAATTGGCCCGTGATTTTTATGAAATTTCACCACATTGCAAATTATATATTATACAATTACAATTACAATTATTATAAATCGGTAAACTATCAAAGTAATTACAAACTTGCAAAATATGCTTTTCCGAATTTTCAGACAGACACACAATTTTATTAGTTTGTTTTAGCAAAGTAGGTACCTATACCTATACGCTTACGTCGCGCGTCGCGTCGTCGAAAACGGTGCGCCCAGAAACAAACATACCTAATTCAGTTACAATCCTTTTTTTGTTCCGTAATTTATTGTATTTATTCTAATACGATTTTTTTTATTCGTCGGCCAGTTCTACTAGGTATAAAAAGATAAAATTGAAATATAATTATTGTAGCGACAGCCATATTATGTTACTATGTTTTCGTAAATATGTTTTTCACCTTCCTGGTTATTTTCACATAATCTTATCTTCTTATATATAAAAATGAATCGCAAAATGTGTTGGTAAGCGCATAACTCGAGAACGGCTGAACCGATTTCGATCATTCTTTTTTTATTATATTCCTTGAAGTACGAGGATGGTTTTTATGTAGAGAAAACGTAAATATTATGTACCACGGGCGAAGCCGGGGCGGACCGCTAGTATATATATATAAATGAATCGCAAAATGTGTTGGTAAGCGCATAACTCGAGAACGGCTGAACCGATTTCGATAATTCTTTTTTTATTATATTCCTTGAAGTACGAGGATGGTTCTTATGTAGAGAAAACGTAAACATGTACCACGGGCGAAGCCGGGCCGGACCGCTAGTCTTATATATAAAAATGAATCGCAAAATGTGTTGGTAAGCGCATAACTCGAGAACGGCTGAACCGATTTCGATAATTCTTTTTTTATTATATCCCTTGAAGTACGAGGATGGTTCTTATAGCTAGAGAGCTAGTTAGTTTAGTTTTAGTGCAGTGGCAGTGTAAATGTTGTTGTTGAGGTTATGTAAATTTAACACTTTAGTTAACTACCAAGATATAAAGAAATGAGGATAGGACACAATAACTATTGGTTGAGGTATTTATAAACTCATAATATACTTTTAAAAAAATCACGTTTTAATAAATTTCTAGAATTAAATTAGAACAGCTGATTCAAAATAGCCTAAAAAATCTTAATAATAATAATTACGCTTCACAGCAAGAAGAAATGTACCATATGTACCCGCACAAAGTCGATATTGTGTTGCCTACCGTTCGACTCAATGGCTAGGGTTGTAACTACCTTTAATAATTATTACCAAACTAATAAACCGAGTGATGCGAAATAACCATAATTCTTTTAGAGTTTGATAAAATGATCAGGCAGGTATTTTCTTTAATCCTCTGAATTCTCGGTTACTAAATTGTATCGTTGAAATTATTCTTAATCGCGTAAATTTAATAAATAATCATATGGAAAACACTTTTCATTTGTTTTTTTACTTTCACGCCCAACTACTATACAATAATTACGTTGTTTCGGTATTTTGACGAGAAAACGCAGGAAACATCCGTTGTATCATTTTAGATAGATTGTATATTTTGTATCTGTAGAATTGAAATCAAAGCTATGTATATGTTGTCTCCATTCTTTTCTTATCGGATTGTTGATCCCAATGCGAATGCGTCACTTAAATTTTATAAAAGACAATTAAGAACATCAAAAATAAAGTGATACGTAAATATTTCACAGTGCAATATATTATGTAATTAATAATAATTATATATTTATGAAAAAATAATTACATCAGATTTAATAATAGCAATTTTTTTGAATGTACATAATATTATGAATAAATGATTACATCATAATAGTAATAATCACAATTGTTTTATTTCCCATTTGTTGCAACCCTAGCATATTTTCATGTAGCAGCAGAAGTACCTACACTGGCGGCGCGGCGGCATCGTGCGACATCAAAGGCATTGCCTTACTAGGTAAGTTTATAATGACTCATTTCTTTTATTATATAATTTACGTTTTACTTTTACAGAATCCGATTCAATGGATTATGAAGACGAGTCACACAACGCCATACGATAGTGATGATGAATGAACATTTCAATAAATGCATGCGTGTTTTTTTATGTTGTTTTGTAATTGTTAATTGTTTCTTAAATAAAGAAATAAACTAAATATTTAAATGATGATTTGTTATTTGCAACACAACTTTATATTTGAGATTCTTTACAAATGTATATTTAGTTTTGTATCATCAAATTTATAAATTTTATTCCATAGTTTTCAAAATTAAATGTAAATGACCATAAAAACATTAATAAAGTAAATCATTGATGTAAGGTCAGGGAACGTAATACATATATATACATCTGACCATGTAGAAGCTAAGTCTTGTTGACTGCTGAAGTCTGTAAAGTTTTGTTGTCTGCTGAAGTCTGTACGCAATGAAAATGTCTGCCGTTTCGAAAATAAGTTTTTAAGACCCTAATAAATAAAATATATGAATGGCAGATCTGGTCAAATACTTTCAAAATTGTATTTTTTTCAGCACTTTCATAAGTGTCTGCCAGAATGTTATCCGCGTGATAATGGTCTGCCATTGTTATTTTCCGATAGTAATAATAATCTATTTTCAAATATCAAAATGGCAGACGTGGTCAAATGGTTTCAAAGTTCGCCAAAAATTTCCACCTGTCTTACCTAAGCGCGCGCCCCGTCCACCACTCTGGGCTTAGTGACTCCTCATCTCATGTATAGTAGGTATAGGGGAATCAACACACAAAAATCCAGGTCTGGTCAAATACATACAGGTAGCTTTGCGCTAGCTCTCTAGCTATTACTTCTTATGGAGAGAAAACGTAAACATGTACCACGGGCGAAGCCGGGGCGGACCGCTAGTAAATAATAAAATAATAAATAGTGTATTAGATTTGTTATTGTATCTTGTATACCTACGAATAATTATTCTTACGTCTTGTTGGGAAATGTTCAAATACCTACCTATTGAAATAATTTACTGTTACAAATCATTAGTGTTATTAGTTTTGAGTGAATAGGCATGGATCAGAAATTCAGAATATAATATGCTACTAACTACTCAAATACATACATGTTTACACAACAAACACCACTGACCTCTATAACTATAAGTTATAGAGGTCAGTGACCGTCAGTGACAAACACTATGGATACCTACGCTCGCGAATGCAAATTCGGTGATTTACTAATTATTGATACCTAGTCATTGACTTCGTTTTGAAATAGCCTGTACTTTGTAATTTTTAGTGTTATAGACATTTATAAAATGTGGTGCTCATTTTTTTGTAATAAATCATCCCGAACGCTATTGTATTTTCGTTGTTTTATTTCAAGTGAACACCTATACAATTTTGTCACGAGCCGCCTCTGGCCTCTGGGTGAAATAAACAAGTCAAATGATTTTTGTTCTAATTGTATTTTGGTAGTAGTTTGTTTAGAATTTACATTACCATTGTTTAATTTTTATTTTGTATTTGCAGTAAAATAAAAAGATGAAAAACTTCATTAGGTATATTGTACGACACCTCACTCTGAATCGCGCTAGCGAAATTTTTTCGTTACAGAGCACATATACAACTTTCGGACAATCTTCATTGAGGCCGGCCGGCAAATCGAGTATGTCGAGAAACTTCACTTATTCGATGGAGGTATTCTACCTTCCTTCCTCCACAGTTGTGGGACCCCGACGTGCATTGAACACACGCAGCTTTCTGATACTAGTAGCTAAAATCAAAACCACAGATGTGTCTGTGATCAAAACCATAATAATATTTTTACCTATTATTTTACTAAAAGTCGAGTGCATCGAAATCGTAAATATGTTTTTCACCTTCCTGGTTTTTTTTCCATAGTAAATAGTGTTTTTGATTTGTTGTTGTATGAATAATTATTCTTACTTGTTGGTTATGAAATGTATTTTGAAATAATTTACTTTTACAAATCATTAGTGATATTAGTTTTGAGTGAAAATGCTTGGATCAGCATAATATCATATTTGCTACTTCAAATACATGTTTTGATAAAAAAAAAACAATAGTGTAATGTAGGTAATAAAATAAAACTGCGTTTTATTGTAGGTAATCAATTTTGACATTATTTATTTCCCAAAATTACAATAAAATAGTTTACGCCAACAAATATAACTTTTATTTTTATAACAATCCTACTTCCTACTAATGCGAAAGTTCATACATGTTTCAAAAGAAAAACTTTTACTTTTACTATTATTTCAATTTATCCGGTTTAATTAAGACTTAATATTGATACATATGATCATTATAAATACAAATAGGAATTAACAATATAACGAATACGTGGCACAACTAAAATTTTACCGATACCACCCGTGGTCATTCTCCTTTGTGGGTCATTTGTAACAGGATGGCGGTTCTACAGCGAAAAAAGAAAAATGATGGTCAGAACGCTGATACCGGATACCTTAAGATACTGTAATATAAAATATTACTAGATTAGATAAAATATTATAGGTAGTATCTTCACCGTGTGTGACGCGCTTTACATTCACGCCATCTAGAGTTAAATCTTTATCATTTTTGTATACGTCTGTGTGTGTAAACGACCCTGTATGCAATGACAGATGTTAAAACGCATAATTTTACCGAATTGGGTGGATTTTAAGGCAATGATATAACATATTTCAATAAAATATAATATTCAGTAACCGCCATGACTATTCCTAGGTTTGATGACTATTCCAATTACGCAAAAACTCAAATAAACTAGAAATGTAGAATTCAGCGCCATCTAGCGGGATATTGGCTGGGAACAGATCGTTGCAATCACCTTAACAAAATGGAATCCGTGCTGGTTGTTACTTATAACTTGTGATAGTATAATAATTATGAGATCATTATTTTTTACGAGTTTCATAACATGTTAATGTTTAGGGTATTGTTTTATCTATTAAATCTTGGTCGAAATGCAATCAGATAACTTAATTGCTCATTAAGAAAGTTCATTAGTGAAATAAATGTTAAAGCTCCTTAACTAAAACAGGGCTATCTTATTATTAGATAAATAGCAGTGAATAGAAAATTTTATCAAGCAACCAGCAACTCACTATCACTTTGCTCATAATTAGGTTCACAAAATCTCTTTATAACATACGTTGCTATGGGAGAGATTATACTGGTCAGTCGTTACATACTTTTGGAATGTATGGTACATTCTAAAAGTCCTAGTAATTCAATTTTATAGCACCTTTTTTTAACAACTCCAGTTGTTATTACATCTTTAGTTAACTGTTAAGTAAGTGCATTTCCACAGTACGGTTAAAAAATTGAGTGCTACAGAAACGATGGAAATATTGAATGGAAGTTAGGCAAGGCGGAAGGGCTGGCTTTTGTGCGAGAGTATACAAAATGACGCGTCCGCAACGAATTCGCTGCGCAACCGCGGCGTGTTCGTTGCGCGCCCGCAACGTATTCGTTGCGCACCCGCTCCGCTTTGAAACCGCTCGCAATCCGCTAGTGTGATATGTCACTAAATGTTTAACTAGAGTAATTGCTATGCAAAACTGATGTCTTTTCTGCTTGCCCTTTAATGTATGTCACATAAAAAATATACGAAGCACAAAATATTGTAGACCACGCGAGTGAAGCCGCGGGTGGAATATGTATAATCTATCAAAAAGCACTGCATGGATTAACTTCAAATTTGTTACAGAGATAAATTGAGGTCTGAGGAAGGACATAGGGTAGGTTTTATCCCGAAAATGCTACGGGAACGGGAACTATGCAGGTTTTTCTTTGACTACGCGGACGAAGCCGCTGGCGTAAAGCTAGTGTCTTTATATATCTTTACCAATAATAAAATTGGAGTGTCTGTTTGTAATATTATTGAAATAATAGCTTTTTACTAAATGCATATGCATGGATGTATACCTAGGTACATGGTATCTACATATAGTTAGCAAAATAGTAATATTAATTATTTTTTTTGGCTGTCTGTATGCATGTTTCTGCTTATCTCTGAAACGGCTGGACCGATTTTCACAAGACTTTCTCTGACAGGTAGCCGATGCAATAAGAGATAACTTATGCTTACTTTTTATTCTGATATTTCATAAGGATTAAAAGGAAAAAGTCATTTACGCGCGGGACTCAACTTGTTTCCAATAATAAATATACGATTACATATTATTTAATAACAAATCCAAATAATAAAATATGAATAATAGGTTTTCGTTTTCCTGTTACAGGATAACAAAAAGCATAAGTAAGTATATAAATAAATTGTCGGAGCAATTTACAATATTTAAATCGAACCACAAAATGTACGTATCGGTTGCCTTAATTGTTAATATTTTAATATATTTTAATTCTGTACATAGCTTGTATATCATAGACAATAAAATCAGTGAACCCCATGAAAATATTCAAGGTGCGCACATAAGTGAAGTATTCAAAAATGTACATAAAAAACTACTAAACAGAGCAAATATAAAAACTATCACAGACTATGAGAATGAATTACGAAGAAAACTTGAGAACAACACCCACTTTGAAGAAGGTAAAGCGACTGCAACGCCGACGCCTGCTTTAAGAAACCAAAGACAAATCAAGGAAAAAGACGAAATCGACTTAGATTATGAAAACGATGGTAAATTTGTAACCGTTTCCCCCCGCACTGTTCATATTTATCCAAAAACACCGAGAATAACACCTGAAGGTCGTAAGTTTACACCCTTTACACCAGTCCTGGTCTATAAAGATGTCAGAGAACTTTCATGTGTCTGGTATTACTACTCGAGGATTTTAAGAAGACCTGCGTTGTACTACGATGAGAAATGCAAGAATCTATTCCCTCATAAACCGTTAAAACCATGCCCAAAACCTGTCACGACGGGAAAAAACGATTTATTTGGACAAAATCACAGACAAATTAATACATGGGGTTTCGATTTTCAACTACCTACCTTCCTAACTACCTTATCGGTACCTTTTCCTACCTTCTCGATACCTATTCCTACCTTCCCGGGCTTTCCTACATTAACATCTACATTATTTAATTTAAATTTAAAATAAAATATAATAACTTGAAAGGAGGTTTTATTTTATAATCTATAGTTAGTGGAATAGGCAAGGGGCGTATTCGGCCTTCATGGAGGTGAAAGATGGAAAAGGGATTGCTGGCCAGTTAGCGAGGTCGGTGGATATGTCAGGCACCGCGTTCGATTTCGCTCTCTTGTTTTGCGATACACGGATCGGAGACGTCGTCACCATTTTCGCTTATTATAATAATTGTTAACATTTAATATTAAAAATTGTGATTATTCTTTGAAAGTATTTTCTTTAAAATAAATAACCGTCTAAAAGGCTAATTCTATACATATAATAAATCTGTAGAAGGGTCTACATTGAAAATATTGAAAAAATAAAAAGCAGGGGGTGTTACTGGATCGCTTAGATTACAAAATAAATCGATACAAAACCCAAATATGTGATTAAAAAAATTTTTGTCTGTCTGTCTGTCTGTATGTGAAGACATCACGTGAAAACTACCGGTTCGATTTCGATGAAACTTGGTATAATTATACCTTATTATCCTGGGCGTAAAATAGGATAAGTACTTTTTATCCTGGAAAAATATGTAGAAAAAAATTAATCTTAATTTTTCATTTTTATCCATAGACGTTGTTCTGTAGAACCGCGAACACACGTTGCGTATTATTATAGGCCTAGCCGTATTTGGGTCCAATAGATAATTATAAGATGTCATTGTCAGAGTTACTCAAAATGGAGAAATAAACCATCCACGCGAAGACCGACATCCGCGCGGACGGAGTCGCGGGCGGAAGCTAGTGTATAATAAAACTCAAAATGGAAAAATATATTTCTGAATCGCGCAAGCGAAATTTTTTACGTCCGTACGTATATAACAAACGCGCCGGCATGGGACAGAGGGAGTCCGTTTCTACACAGGAATTCGGTAGATGTGGTGGATCCGCTCTAAATCCACTGCCATGTGATTGCCCCCATTGTCGGCCCATGCGCAAGCAAATATTGTCATCTTGATCAGGGTTTGCTGCGTCCCTTAGAATCAGATGCAATATGTCGGAGGGACTGCTGTTGCGGTCAAAGATTAGCCACGCCTGTGAATCAGGTCCTTATGAGGTTTAATAGAGGAAAAGTGTTCCCCAACACCACTGTAATAGAAAATTTGACTCTCTTTTTGCTATCTCCATATATAAAAATTGTTATTATTTTTAGGATTCGTTTCTTATTAATATTCTATTGATATTAGAAGTAATATCAGAAAAATATGCTTATTTGAACTAGTGTAAAGCTATTTTAAAGCCACATAATATTACAACAAAATGTATTAAAAACATAACTAAAAAGATAATCTATACTAATATTATAAAGCTGTGTGTGTGTTTGTTTGTTTGAACGCGCTAATCTCGGGAACTACTGGTCCGATTTGAAAAATTTTTTCGGTGATAGATAGCCCATTTATCGAGGAAGGCTATATAATATCATCACGCTAAGACCAACAGGAGCGGAGCAATGCGGGTGAAACCGCGGGGAACAGCTAGTATATACATATATAAAAATGAAACCCGTTTCGCGTTGTCACGGCATCACGTGTGAACAGCTGAACCGATTTCGATAATTCTTTTTTTAATATAATTCTTGAAGTACGAGGATGGTTCTTATGAAAAAAACATAAACATGTACCACGGGCGAAGCCGGGGCGGACCGCTAGTCTTATACATAATATAAAAATGAATCCCAAAATGTGTTGGTAAGCGCATAACTTTAGAACGGCTGAACCGATTTCGATAATTCTTTTTTTATTATATTCCTTGAAGTACGAGGATGGTTCTTATGTAGAGAAAACGTGAATATGTAGGTACCACGGCCCACGGGCGAAGCCGGGGCGGACCGCTAGTTGTATATAACTATAAAAATGTTACAAATCGTTCTTATACCTTTAGTTAGTCGACTTCCTTTTCAGAAGCAGGAATTAATTTCTTTCTCGAGATACTTCATTTATCAATATAAACGAGAAATGGAAATTAATACTGCTTATAACTACATATTAGGTTAGATATTATATCCCAAACTAGCTTACCGCCCGCGGCTTCGCCCGCTTTGTCTAAAACCTAATCTACACTATATTAATAATATAATATTAATATTATAAAGAGGAATACTTTGTTTGTTTGTTTGTAATAAATAGGCTCATAAACTACTGGACCGATTTTAAAAATTATTTCACCATTCGAAAGCCACATTATCCACGAGTAATATGGGCTATATATTATCACGCTAAGATCAACAGGAGCGGAGCCCCACGGTTGACACCGCGCGGCACAGCTAGTCACTACATAGTATATAAAACAAAGTCGCTTTCTCTGTTCCTATGTCCCTTTGTATGCTTAAATCTTTAAAACTACGCAACGGATTTTGATGCGGTTTTTTTAATAGATAGAGTGATTCAAGAGGAAGGTTTAAGTACTTATATAATTTACTAGCTTACCGCCCGCGGCTTCGCCCGCTTTGTCTAAAACCTAATACAAAGGGACATAGGGACAGAGAAAGCGACTTTGTTTTATACTATGTTAACTACAGAAATAGTGACCATGAACCCTCAAATAATACTGCAATAAATGAAACAATACTGAAAATAACTACGGAGACTCGACATTGAGCCTATTATTTAAATTTTAACAACGTATCTACTGAAGTTGTGCCTCCCGTTTTTACCCTCATTGCTCTGCTCCTATAGCCTTCCTCGATATTGAAAGAATTTTTCAAATTGGACAGCAGTTTCTGAGATAAGCATGAATGAACAAAATAACTCTTCAACCTTGTAATACTAGTATTATATTATTATCACGCTAAAGAGTCTCAGTCTACCCGAGAAGGAACTGAGATTCATTCGGTAAAGTTTTAGTCTGTTAAAAATATGAACATTATTTATATTAGGTCAAGGTTAGCTCATTCGGAGGGCCTGGAAACGGGCAACTGCGGGGCGGGAGATGCGGAAGATTGCGATAGTGTCCCCGCATCCCGTCTAAAGCAGCGCGTTGGTACACAGTGTGGTTTTAGTCGGTAGGAATCCGACATAACCCACGGCTCCTTCCCCGGGAGCCGTGGGTATCTTAGGTAAGATTTCCCCACTTAAAAAAAAATGTTTCTAATATGTAAAATGTATTAGTATGCAATAAACTATTTGATTTGAAAAACTACATCACTAGGGATGTACCTGTTTATTTTGTAGTTTATCGAAGTCACGTTTTTTGTAAGGAATACAAGTACCTATAGGGTTATAAAAAAATACAACATAAGTTACAATTGCTTTATTTGCACGAAAAATATAAACAGTGGTTATAATGTTCATCATCATCATCATCACCATTGCGTTCAACTCAATCACGGAGAAGAAAGAAGGTAGTCCGAAAACATCAAACAAGTTTCCTATTTTTATGAATTCTATTACAAAAACAAAAACATAATGTGTATTTTAATTATTTGCACGAAAAATATAAACATTGGTTATAATGTTCATCATCATCATCATCACCATTGCGTTCAACTCAATCGCGGAGAAGAAAGAAGGTAGTCCGAAATCCTCAAACAAGTTTCCTATTTTTATGGATTCTATTACAAAAACAAAAACATAATGTGTATTTTAACTCTCTTCAAAAACAGCAGGAGGTTCTCAATTTGAAATAAATATATTGCTGGAATATGTGTATTTCCTAATCGGCGGCATATACATAAAATTCTTGTTATCATCAATGTATTTCAGCGGAATAATTGAATATGACACAAATCTATGAAATAATTGGTACTTCTACTACTAAGCCACTAAACCAACGCCCACACTCAGCCACCAAACACTCAGCACTTCAAATATCTTTCACTTCTCTCATAAATACCTTTCAAATAGCTACCGTGAAACCAAAATGAAATTTTGTGCCTTTTGCAAAATATATATTACTTTCCCGACCTGCCCCGGCTTCAAACTCAAACATTTATTTATTCAATTAGACTTCTTTTAGAAGCACTTTCGAATCGTCATTATATATTTTTAACAATTACCACCGATTCGGAAAGCAGTATCCATGGAGAAGAAACGGCAAGAAACTCCATAGTTGATCTTTTAAAATCATGTGAATATTACAATAATTGAATTTTACATAATAATATCACAGTATTACCATTATTTCCTACAGTAGTGCGACGAATGTACTTGTGCAGAGAAACGGAGGGGAACTGGCGGGGGTCGGGCGACGCGGGCCGCGTAAAGCAAACACGCTTAGTTTGCTTTACCTAGCGCGAAAGGATGACGCAGTCGTATTTTTTGTGTAATAATTTTATTATACATACATAGGTACTTACATATTCTATTATGGCGCGCACAAACTGTTCGGTTTACGGATGTAAATCTACATTGAAATCCCAGAAGGAAACAATATTTCAGAAAGATTGTATTAATTGTATCTGTTGAATTAAAATCAAAGCTATGTATATATGTTGTCCTCATTATTTTCTAGTCAGATTGTACATCCCAATGCGAATGCATTACTTAGTTAAATGTTATAATATACAATTAAGAACATCCAAAAATAAAGTGTCCACGTAAATAATATTTAGCAGTGCAATATCTGTAATTATATATTTATGAACAAATAATTACATCAGATTTAATAATCGCAATTATTTTGAATGTACATATGAATAAAGATTTCATCATAATATTAATAATCACAATTGTTTTATTTCCCATTTGTTGCAACCCTAGCGTATTTTCGTGTGGCAGCGTCATTACCTACGCTGGCGGCGGCATCGCGTGACATCAAAGGCGATTCCTTACAGTAGGAAATAATGGTAATACTGTGATAATATTATGTAACTTATATCAGTTATATCTAACTACATAATATAACATAATATGCCAAAAAAACTGTCCAGTGGTTCTTACGCGACAACCCTTCATTGATTTTCATCTTCCATATAGCACCCCTACTGATGAAGACTCCGGTAATAATACGTACATAATAATATCGTCCACCATTTTGAAAAAAATGTCGTGGCGCGAAACATTACTTTAGTTGAATGACCTTGCCCCGCACCGCCATCTTTAGTTACCTAATTCTTTAGTTTCAAAAGTTTCACATTTTGAGATGCAGGAGTTTACGTGAGGTAAGTTTATTTTCTTATTTGGAGTTGCTCAACTTTTGCTGAAATTTCGTTGATATTAAGGACTGCTCATTTTGATTTGCAGGGGTTTTGATGATATTGTATCACAATGTTTTGTTTGGCTATTTTGAGTTACTTTAATTTACAAGAAAATTTACGTAAATTTTGAGTTCACTTAGAGCGAGCGCCCACGAGCAACTTAGTTGCCCGGCAACTATTTTGTCTCTGTCGCTGTCTCCTCGCAAAGTTTTGAACGATGCGCTCACGAAAGCGACAGCAACGCAACTTTTTCTTTAAAATTTTCTTCATTTATCAACATGGTTTTAGAAGAGACGGTTGTGGTCTGTGCTCTTGTCCCGCATAGTTCCCATTCCCGTGAGATTTCCGGGATAAAACCTATCCTATGTGTTAATCCAAGTTACTCTCTATATGTGTGCTAAATTTCATTGTAATCGGTTCAGTAGTTTATGCGTGAAAACTGAAAACCATACATACCTACAAACCTTTCCTCTTTATAATATTAGTATAGATATGTAATCGTAATTGTAAAAAGTAAATGAGTTTTTATTTAATACTTTTTAGTGTATTTTTCAACACGAATCAAACGAGCCCAAACTCGATAAAGTTGAGTCAATATATTACTAAGTTCCTATGACCACCTTCCGACTCCATCATCAAATCAGCTCTATGTCATAATAATGTTTCATCGTTATCCAATTTACATGCGTATACAAAATTTCAGCTCAATCGGTTACCTGGAAATGAATCAAAGTTACTTGCTACATTTCAATTAAGGCTGCAGTCTAGCAAAATTGCGTTTTCAACAAGTTATTTGACAATTTTTTCCCGGCTAATGAAATGATAAACTGAATTTTTTTTTCTTGTTTATCAATTAGTGTTATATACGCAATGCGCGTGAATTTTTTCACATTTATAAAGTTACTTTATGTTACCTTAATCAGGCCTTCAAGATAAGTCTCTTTCCCCCAAAGACATTTCGAGCTAAGTTTGTGCACTCACTACGTTGCAACCGATTACAATTTACACAATCTGATCAGCGCATTATTATCCTTATATAGTCGTTATTAAAAACTGCTGAATACAATTGCCGAAAAACTTATGATTTTCTTAATTAGAACGTTATAAATTCATTAAATTTCCCATTTTTTGCCTTACAAAATCTATTGATAAATACTGCTAAAAGTTATTTTTTCCATTAATTTATTCGAGTTGGTTGAAGACCAATGAGTATTAATCCTTTAAAAAATTTTTTTTTTGAATTTTGATAATTCTTTAAATATTAAAAAAATATTTAAAATAATTAGGAAAAATCCTAGCGAATTTCTTTAGTCGCGCTCCTTGGGCCGGAGCGTTCTGACGTGTGCTCTACGCTCGATTTTCCTTCATACCGAAGTGAAAGTTGCTCTACTTCATTAAATTTAATATTTTTGTTAATTGATTATTTTTATCTTAGTTTTGTGCAAATATTCGTATTTTTAAACATTTGATTTCGATATGGAAAATAAACGAAAAAAATACGCGTGTAACTACTAGAAAAAAATTATCTTCGAACATAAAGTTAATGAAACCAAATAGATTGCAAAGGTGATTGGCAACAATTTCTTTATTTTACGGGGTGTCAGTAAAGGGATGTATATTTCTTTAAAACTAAAGTAAGCTCATAAATTTCCTTATAATATAATTTTTTTGAAGTTCCAAAAATGTTTATTTTTCGTTTGAGAAATACGAAATATATAAACTTGTATTGAGAACTTGAACTTCCCAAGTTCATCCGGGGAAATCCCCATACGGGGAAAATGATTTGTTTACTCCAAAATTGATCCGAGGTGTTTTAATTTTTTCTTCTAGTCATTTTCAACGTAGCGGCATGTTGTTTGATTATTAATTTTGTAAGTTAAATACAGGATGTTGGTTTTATATTCTGATCTTACAGACGCGCTGACAAATTTAGTCCGCCATTTCTAGTTTAGTCTACCAACTCTAAGTACCAATATTAAAACGAATGGATTATCATCACATCATCAAAACTCAGATGTAATGGAAGATCACAATAACATAGAAAATTCAGTGGGTGTTGAGAACTAAACAAACAGAAGTAACAGAGACGCGAAGAATAAAAAAAGAGGACGAAAACGATAATTCGTTGATGCTTTCCCTTTTCGACGTATTGTTAGGGTACATCACCAATCTGCAAAAAACAAAACTGATGATTCCCAATTGCTGATTAAAAATGAAAAACAAATAATCGACAACAGTGGTGAAAATTTGCTGATCACAATGAAACATCCTTCAGTGGTAGCAGATTTACTCATTTCAAATGTATCGGTGAACAGCGTAAAGGAGAGGAGGACAGGAAAACATTATGAATGTGGATGGTGGATTGTATACAGGGTGTAATCGATAAGTATGTGCAGGCGATTATGACGTTATTATTGCAGGTATCAAAAAACTTAAAACTGATATCGAAATTACTTTACCTAATGAGCAAAATGACGATAATAACTTTTAAAAAGTATAACGAGAAATATCTAAAAAATTTACTTTATACACTCCCATATATCAAAAAGGGAAAATGGGACTAGTAGAAGTTAAATGTCTAATTCCGGCAAAAGACATGAATGCGGAAGATGCGGTTAAAAAAAAATTTAATATTTGAAATACAATGCAAAAAATAACACTTTTGTCATAGATAAGAATCATGACTATTTTTTCTAAATTCAGGGACAACTAAACGTTGCAGAAGCAGAAGTCTGCTTATTTGCTGTTTGGACTGGAGTGAATAATTCGTTAAAAATAGAATATACAGGGTTACTTGTAAAACACCAGCAACCTCGCAGGACAAGATAGCTAACATCATGAGTAACAACATTTGTTCTACGACTTTTGGCATAACGCAATAAATTATTTTTAAATGATTTTTTACTTATTGATGATTATTAATGATTTAACTTTTATTGTACTCTCCTAACATTTGTAAGTCTATGTTCTATTCATTATCGAATGGACGAAGCGACGGCCCCTTCCCCCTCTCGTTCGCTTTTTGTTTACGTAATTTTTGGGAGGCGTAGAGTTTATAATATTCAAACGGAAAATTTTAATGAATATTTATTTTTGTATGAAAATAAAATCTAACAAATTATCAAAAGTCGTAGAACAAATGTTGTTACTTATGATGTTAGCTATCTTGTTCTGCGAGGTTGCCGGTGTTTTACAAGTAACCCTGTATAAAAAAGTATGTAACGTTTAGGCAAAATAAAATGATGGACCATTATCAAGATTTTACATAAATTGCCTACTGTCAGAATTGATTGATTCGAGACTTCAGCATTCGATGCCCATCAAGGACCCATCCTATATCATTCAAGCGATTGAAAAAAAAGAGATAAATCCAGTGCAACCGATAAAGTATCAGAATGCTAGCAAAAGATTTATTAGGTTTATCAATATAAATCTATATATTACACATAATATAATAAATCTGTAGAAGACGCGAAGACTGACATCCGCGCGGACGGAGTCGCGGGCGGAAGCTAGTCAGAAATAATTATCTTTTGTTTTCATTTGCGTATTTTTCTATTTTATAATTTTTTAACACAAACATTACATTTTTTTTATTATATACAAAATTTGTTTATCCGTTTTATTAGTTAAACTGAACAACTTTCACAAAGAAACTTAGGTCGAAAAAAATGTATAGTGCATTTTGTATGGAAAGCTTATTTTTTTTTATATTTCGTCCAAATTTCTTTGTAAAAGTTGATCAGTTATATAAACATGAAGTTGAAGATATCAATAGAAAGTATTTGCAAATTTTGTGTACTGATAAAAAAAAATCACCCGGTGTAATTTTCACGAAAATTGTTTCAAATTGTCATTTTTGGTACTTATTACGAATATTAAATTATGCATACGAATGATTAAATTTTTAAAAATTAAGTGGAGCAACTTTCCCTTAGTACATTTGTATTATTTACATATAGGATGACAGGATGCATTTGTTTGCACTACTAGACCAAGCCCTTAAGTCATCGAGACCAGACAAAAATGCTCATAAAATAAAAACTACTGGGCTTATCCGAATAAAATTTATGGGACCAATTCCACACCATTCCGCATCAAAAAAAAAAGAATCACGTAAACCGGTTCAGAAACCTTGGAGTAATTGGTATACATACATACAAAAAATATACCGGCCGAATTGATAACCTCCTCCTTTTTTTTGAAGTCGGTTAAAACTACTGTGTACGAGAATAAATACGTTGACATAAATACGTATTATCGCTACGCCGGTTACGCGGCAACTGGCCGGCGGCCGTCGCCTGGCAACATTTTTGTCGCCGTGCGCGCACTTGCATTGAAACCAATAGATAGGGCGACAGTTGCGTCGCGGGCTTGTCTCCGAACCCGCGGACAAAAAAGTCTCCCGGGAGTTGCGTCGCTACGTACGCGCACTTTCATACTAGCCCATGGCTGGAGAGACAAAATAGTTGCGGAGACAAAATTGTTGCGGAGACAAAGTTGCTCGTGGGCGCTCGCTCTTAGTTTTCCTGAATAAAAGATTAACTCTGTTTATAGTTGCTTGTTTAGTTAAATACGCAATTTTAATAAAGTAAACATTTTCAATTGATTTCTTTCTATGTTATAAATGTTCGAAGTAACTAAGATCGTGAAGTTTTGTTGTTTTTTGTTGGTTGACTTTACTTGATCTATTAATGAATGTGATCATTATTTGCTTTCAGAATTATGAAAGGTCGGGGAAAATTGATGTTAGAGATGTTGAACACAAAAAAGGAGGATCCTAACCCGCTAAAAGCATTGGAGGGTTCAAGGAATTTGTCCCCGGGTATAATTATGGTCAGTAATGTAGAAGAGCCCGAGTTACCAGCGGAGGAAAGGTTAGTGACATCACCAAGCATCATTTTAGACTCTTCACTAAATTATGACGAGCAGCCTAAACTACAATCTGAACAGTCTATCACTGAAGGACAATGAAGAGTTCTCAAACGTCAGTATATTGTCTCATCACCAATCCACAGTGTCAATGAAACCGAGTTTGATGATTCCGTTGCAGATCCACACTACGTAAACCCCTGTCCTAAAAAATAATCTTCTCTCCTTTGCATAAATCGCCCTCCCCACCGCAAACGTCACGCACTCGCTCTTTTTCATCTTCATCCAGCAGTTCAACTACTAGCAGCAGTTCAAGCAGTAGTTCAAGCAGCAGCAAATAGTAGTAACTCCGATAATGAACAGAATGCTACTGACTCTAATCGCAATATTCAAAATGTAGCCGAAAGTAATGTTGCCAACTTTGATCCCGAGAATAATCTGGATCGAAATACTTCTCCAACTGAAATAAGTCTAGCGCATGAGGAAATAGTCCAGAGTAAAAAATAACTAAGAAAAGCACATGCATGGAAAGCAAATCCAGCTAAAACTCTAAAAAATTCAGGAAAGGCGTACAAGTCACGAGGCAAACTAAAAAAAAGAAATCTCTGCTGCTCGCAAAATGCGACCACCTTGCGGAGAAAAGTTCAGACTGAAATGTACTACCATTCACAATACAACATCTCGTCAAAAAAATTTTGATGCATTTTGGAATCTCGGAGATCTTCAGCGACAGAGGGAGTACATTTTGCGTCATTCCCACGTAATAAAGCCCAAGTATCGATACTCAAACACAGAAAACTATCGGGCTCTAAATATGGCCTTCTATTTTGAAGACAACAACTCGCGCATTCGTGTTTGTAAAACATTTTTTAAGGCCACGCTTGACATAGGTGATCAAGTAATTAAAACGGCTTTTAATAAAAAGTCAGTGGCTGTATTTATAGAGGGCGAGCAAAGAGGGAAACATAAAAATCACCCTACGGTTGATCCTGCAATCAAGGACAGTGTTATTGAATTTATTAATTCAATTCCGCGGTTACCATCGCACTATCTCCGAGCTCAACCTACACGGGAATACATTCAAAGTGAAAGGTCATTAGCAGATTGTTGCGGTCGACGAAAACGAGGACGACGGCGGTATAGGGCGGCGGTAGTAGGGTCGAGTGGGCGGGGCGTATTGTGCCCTTACACTCACTCGTACCTACCGGTAGCTTTAAGTAGGTTAAGATTGTATATAACGTGTAAAAATTGTATGTCGAGTCAACGCAAAAAGCGAAAAGGGCAAAGTTTAATGAGTCGGGCACAGTCTCCTATACTGTGTCCCAAATTTCTAAACAGGGCGATTCGTCCTCCTAGTAACCCGCCCGTATTAGCGGGCGGCGCTAGCAACCTGCTGCAGAGGACGAATCGACCTGAACAGCATCCCCCACGCAGCCTCCTAACGGAGGCCGCGTGTGTGAAGACCCAGTCGTCGTAGTCGTCGACGTCATAGAATAGGATACTACCGAATAAATCACCTGTAATTGCTTAAGAAAATAAAGCACCTTCTGAAATCGCTGCGAGTTTTCATTCAACAAGTGGGAACCACCCTGCGTATTTATTAACAACAATCTATAGTCCACTGACCGGGGTTATAACCAAAAGTTACTATTAATATTATAAGGTAGGTAAGTAACACTATTAGCAGACTGCCTTAGAGTTTTATAAGAACATCATCGATTTATTAGTATTATAGTTGTTGAGCCTAAAATTACAAAAATACTAACAGTTTTTAATTCTATTTTTTATACTAAACATCTTTTCACTTATTGCTGTGATTTTAAGAAAGTTATGTTAGTTAGTTTAGATAAGTAGTACACGATCTCAATTATTATATAAAAATAGTAATTATTAGTAATAACAGTTTGTAATGATAAGTTCATATGTACCATTTTTAGGGTTCCGTAGCCAAAATGGCAAAAACGGAACCCTTATAGTTTCGTCATGTCCGTCTGTCCGTCTGTCCGTCTGTCCGTCTGTCACAGCCGATTTACTCGGAAACTATAAGTACTACAGTGATGAAATTTGATGGGAATATGTGTTGTATGAACCGCTACAAAAATATGACACTAAATAGTAAAAAAAAGAATTGGGGGTGGGGCCCCCCATACATGTAACTGAGGGATGAAATTTTTTTTTTCGATGTACATACCCGTGTGGGGTATCAATGGAAAGGTCTTTTAAAATGATATAAAGTTTTCTAAAAAACATTTTTCTTAAAGTGAACGGTTTTTGAGATATCAGCTCTCAAAGTCGTAAAAAGTATGTCCCCCCCCCTCTATTTTTATAACTACGGGGTATAAAATTCTAAAAAAAATAGAGGTGATGCATGCTAATTAACTCTTTCAACGATTTTTGGTTTGATCAAAGTATCTCTTATAGTTTTTGAGATAGGTTGATTTAACTGTAATTTATTATATTTGCTGCTACGGAACCCTTTGTGCGCGAGCCCGACTCGCACTTGGCCGGTTTTATTTGAATACATATATTTAAATTTTCTAATATTACCTATGCATTTTTATTTAAAAAAATATTTATTTATTCATTTATGACTGAAAAACTAGTAACTAATATACCTCAAAACTCCTCAGCAAAAATCAGCTTTTTTTTCAGGTGAAAAGTAACGTAACTCATTTTAATTTCAGGTAAAGTTAACTAACTCTTCTTAGTGTACAAAAAAGTTCAATATTTCTACTTCAAAACCCCAGTAACTAAAAAAAAATATATTGTTCAGGTTTTTAAAAGTCAATAAACAAACAGTTTAATCCAACACGGTCTAAAAATATTATCTTTTCTAAATGTAGAAATATCAGTTTTTCTTTATTTCTGAAAACCGGTTTTTTGAGTTACCGGAGTCTTCATCTAGGGGTGCGATATATTCCTTAAAGTTGTAATAGGCTCTCTGAACTAATATATTTTTTACATAAGTTTTATATTTAGCACTAATAAACTCTTTAATACATTGTGGATCTCTGTTGTAAAAGCGTATACCTTGACCCATAAATGAATTTTTAAATTTAGCTAACCGCTAAAATGGCATTTCAATTTTATTTCTGTTCCTTGTGCCATAACAGTGTCTATCTCCTACTCTTGTGTGTAAGTGAGCGTTTTTGTGTACATGCAAAATATTATTAAATATATACTGTGATGGTACAGTAAGTAGTAATTATTAGCAGTAAACAATTCAGATATGTGTAAAAGAGCACTGTTCACTTCGTCAACATTTGGGTCATGCCTATCCACATTAAATATTAATGAGGTATCATCTGCAAACAGAACTATTTCACACCTATCCTGCAAATAATAGGGTAGATCATTGATATATACCAAGAACAAGAAGGGACCTAAAATAGACCCCTGTGGAACACCAATGTTAATTGACGCACAGCTAGAACGTTCTCCATTAAAAACTACAGTCTGTATCCTATCATGCAGATGCTATGAGGTTCTGGGCTCACAATGGTAAACCTGAAAATCCATTCAGTAGTTTCAGAGATTATTGCGAACTGACACACGATGCAATATTTGATTATTTATGAATAATTGGATGGAAAGAAGTGGAAAAAGAAAAGCACGATTAAGATGTGTGATATGATTTGAAGCAACCTTGTATGCACAGTGGGACACGGCAAATTTCACAAGAAAAGGTGGTTTTTATATCCTTCCTCCCTTCCCGAAGGCAAACAACACACCGTTTTCGAAAATTGCGGTTTTCCGCTGAATTACCAACGATTTGTGAAAGCAAAGTGGGCCAATGTGCAACAGGTATCAGCTTCCCAAGTTCTTGGTGCTGCGATCTACTGCTGGATACATTGAAGCTGCGAGCTTGAGGACAATGAGTAAGGTGTTCAGCGAGGATAGAATCTACTAGTTGAAGGCGGAAAGCTAAATGATCATGAACTTTATTAGTTGATGACTGAAGAAGAATGCGTGAATTAAGGATGGAAACATTGAGCAACCGTTTGAAAAGTTTCATGTGCCATTTTTGACAACGTTTCCGTTCCAATAAATAAGGCTCTAGCATTTGATCTTTGAGATCCACTCCCCCCATGAATTTATTATAGTCCAGTACCACTTGTGGTTTGAATGGTACTGGACGAGATGTATGTTTAGATGGAACTCTAGGCAAGGCAGTATATGAACCATGACAAGTTGAAATCATGGTTATACGTTTTTTGTCTTGCCATGATAACACCGAGACATCGCCGGAATGTCTGGCAATAATCTCTCCCCTTTTTAGCGGAGCCTTATTTATT
Organism: Colias philodice; assembly: GCF_061535455.1. Taxonomy (NCBI): domain Eukaryota; kingdom Metazoa; phylum Arthropoda; class Insecta; order Lepidoptera; family Pieridae; genus Colias; species Colias philodice. The sequence continues at coordinate 2,082,640 of NC_143114.1, read as the reverse complement.
AGAACGGGAACATCTCGGCGGGTGGGTCTTACAGTACCGATGAGGTCGGTGCCGTTACGTTTAAGAAATCTAGCTAAAAGAGGTGAATTATACCAATTATCCATAAATAATCGATATCCTTTGCCAAGCAAAGGTGCCATTAGCTTTTTTACGACAGTTGTACATACACCGTGTGTCTGTTCTAAATCCGCTGAGGATTGTTTACCCGTGTAAACAATAAACGACCAAAGGTAGCCAGTGACACTCTCACACAATTCGAAAGTTTTGATTCCAAACTTCGAAGCTTTTGACCTAATGTACTGCTTTATATCCGATCTCCCCTTCCAAAGCGTTAAGCTCTCGTCTATACAAATATCTTTGTCTAAAACATAATTCGACTGAAATTTCTCATTTAGGTGTAATATTATAGGTCTTAATTTGTATAGACAATCAGAGGTATAAGCATCATAACCGGGGTCGGCATCTATAAAATTGAGGGCTCTCGTCAAATTTTCGTACCTCTTGCGAATGAAAATACGTTTGAAGACTTCCGTCATTAACAGTGGGTGGGTGGAAAAACAACTGGTGATGGTTGGCATTTTTATGATGCCCAGCATCATCCAGAAAGAAAAGAGGCACAAAATTTCGTGGATGTTGGTAGCGTACCATTCAGACTGGAAAGCGGAAGACGTTATTTTAGAAGCATACTGGTTCGTCTCAGACACAATCAGACCTAAAATGTCATCATCCCAATAGGAACGAAAAGCATCATAGGCCGAATTATATACCTGAGTCGAACCAGTAACTGCTGGTAAAAACGTTTCCTCCTTCCCCTGAAATGACTGCATAGAAGCCCATTCAAAATCCCTACATTCATCTGCATCGAAAAACTCATCATCTTCATTCTCGCTTTCCGTTCCTCTTTCAGGTCTGTTCCTGTCGCGACCTTGCATTCTGCTATTTACAATATCCATTACCATATTTCTTAATTCATCTGGCACATCGTCATCTGTCACCCAAATTTCATTCAATGGGTGTCCTACATCCCACTGAGGACCCCTACGGCCTTGCCCACGCCCACGTACACTCCTTACTCGTCCACCCCTTCGGCCACCCCTTCGTGCACTCCTTCGACCACTCCTTCGTCCACTCCTCCTTTCACTCAAATTTGGGGAAATAAAAATAGTGTGGGCGTCAGTGGTCAAAAATGTGTTTGAGTCTTCGGCCTCCAATGGCGTGCGATCTTCGTCACTATTTCGTACAACCACTCTTGGCGCTCTGCAAAAACAATTGCTATTATTAGACAGATTAAATTTAATTCAGTAAACCGAAATAAAAAAAGGACCGAAAGTTATGCTAATTTGTATTTACAGAGAAGACATAAGACATCGTAAAACATAAACAAAAAAAAATTGTCGAACTTTAATGTCAGAGAAATCAATTTTATTCTGTATAGATAAATTTAAATATATCTTACGATTCAGATGCCTGAAGCCATATTGGGGACCTCGACCTCTCTCTTAAGTCGCTCCTCCCTTCCATACTCTCGCGTTTTGGCAAATAGTGAAGAGCGTCTGGTGTCTGCAGCCGGCTCCCCTCTTCATCGTAATCCTTAAACATACAAAATATTATCTAACCCAATCGTAATAAAAAAATAAATAAAGGAAGATAAAACAACATTAGCCAATCTTAGAACATCACACCATATAAACAACTAGCAATGCCCTGCGGTTTCACCCGCATAGATAGCGATATCGTTACAGTGAAAAGTCTACTATAGGTCGGACTATAGGTTTAATTTTTAATCACATGAAAATCACCTTTACCCCGTCCCGCACTACGGCCTTTTTTTTTTGTTTTAGTGGGGAAATCTTTCATAGATACCCACGGCCTCCGGGGGAGGGGGTTATGTCGGATTCCTACCGACCAAAACCCCACTGTGTTCCGTCAAGACGCATATTGGTAGAATTCCTCCGTGACCCCCGCACTACGGCCTGCTCGAACAGTATACCTACTATTTTCTGTAGATTGACACTTTTAAAAATTCGTTATATCTTTTGAATGGAATATCCAATTCTTTTCATTTAAAAAGTATTTTGCTGGTATTGAAACAGTCTATAATAAAACATCATTTAATGGGATAAGGATTAATATATGTGTATGGATAACATGGTTTGATTACTGTCGGCGCTTCTATTTACTTTGAAAACGTAAAAAAGTTGTTGTAGTAACATAACTACTGAAGATGGACATATGGTATCGCGGACTTTCTTGTAGATATTGATCCATTCTATAATACCGTAGAACATTTTTTTGTTCTATCTTCAATAGATTCCGCAGCGCACGCGATGACAGAAGTTTTATTGAGGATTTTTTTACACCTTGGGTTACATTATTGCATTTTTGGTAAGGATCTCTAATTTTTTTGAAAATGCAATATAGCCTATGTTGCTCAGTAAAGATGCAGCTTTCAAATGGTGAAAGAATTTTTGAAATCGGTCCAGTAGTTTTTGCGTGAAAACCATACATACATACATACATACATACATACATACATACATACTTACAAACTTTTCCTCTTTATAATATTAGTATAGATATACAGATATCAGATCTATAAAACCTTTTCCCAAAATGACTAGTGTTCATTAACTCCATCCTATGGAACAATTAAACATTTTTATTTTATATATGCACATAATACAAGTTCCAAAGCAAATTGTGTTTTACCTCCACGTCACTATTGCCCACGTCACCCTGATACTCCTCCTCTTCGTCTTCATAAAGCAGTCTTAGGAAATCTGCTGGGTTAACAAAGTCCTTGCGCGAAGACATTCTGCAAGGATAAAGTAATAACAATTAAACCAATTTAAAATCAATACATTTTTTCTTTTACAGATTGCGGAAAAAAAAATATGTATTGATGATTACAATCTTATATATAAAAAAGAAACGCAAAATGTGTTGGTAAGCGCATAATTTGAGAACGGCTGAACTGATTTGGATAATTCTTTTTTTATTATATTCCTTGAAGTAAGTACGAGGATGGTTCTTATGTAGAGAAAACGTAAACATGTATCACGGGCGAAGCCGGGGCGGACCGCTAGTCATACATACAAATATACATACAATTATGAAATTATACACTCATATTTAGAAACTCATACAGACAAACATACACAAAAACTGCAATTCTCACAATATCACATACATCCAATCAAATCAACAAACTCCCTTTTTTTGAAGTAGTTAAAAATCAAGATGTAATAAATTTTATTTACTTTATTCTGGCGAATACACAAACTTTCATAATATTATATACAAATACACAAACATACACACATAAGGCACTGCCTCACCATTGACATATACATACATCCAGCCATAATCATCTGTCAACCTATTGATAAAGCTATTGACACCTTCCTTAACTATTCAAATGCGCCTTCAAAAAAGTTGCAAGCCATTCACTACCGTATATTGATATAAATAGGGATCAAAATGGCGTGCTAGGAATTTATTATCTGAACAGATAGAGAATAGATCTATAAATGGCGTACGTTCGCATGCGTTCTCGCTCACTCTCTATCGCTGTTATACTCACACAGTAAAGACTGCACAAAAATATTATATATTGAAATTATTATTTTATAATTTATATATGTATATTATATAATTGTATAATGTCGACGACGCGGTTGGCGCAGTGGTAAAGTAACTGCCTACTGAGCCGACGGTCCCGGGTTCGATCCCCGGTCAGGGCAAATATTTGTGTGATGAACTCAATTGGTGTTATTATCTATAATATATGTATTTATAATATTATATTTATCGTCGTCTAGTACCCACAACACAAGCCTTAATTGAGCTTACTGTGGGACTAGGTCGATTTGTGTAATAATGTCCTATAATATTTATTTATTATTTTATTTATTTATTTATAATTATAATTAAAATCAGTTAGGATTCGCTTTCCGAGCTACTTGACGCACTCCGAGTTATCGTTAAATTCGTTCTGTTAAGTCCCTGTTATTTTGTTGTTTTCGTTGATATTGTTGAGTTTATATGGGCACCAATTTTTTTACATTTCCAAATGGAAGAACAAAACTTAATTTGTATCTGTTGACTCGTCCCCCCGCAGAAAATGACAGACTTTTTGACTATGAAAGAATTGCGCGTGTCGTGTGTCCGGTTGGTTTAATGCTCTAAGGAACCATACCAAAAAAAAAAGACGTGTGGCACTCGGGGACTGCCGCGGTAAAGCTATTGCATGCTATGCCTTCAAGCCACACCTCCGTGCCCGTCGGAATGGGGAGCGTGAGGTTTTTTCGTTACGGAATTTCTGGATTCGGTCCCCGCGCTCAAGGCCCGCTATAGAAGCTATGCAATAGCACAGAATACATAATAGTAGCTAAACGCTACAGAACGGACACTCTCCGCCTCCCGCCAAAATTAAACTTACCTCACCCCCGCGCGATCAGACATAAAATGGGCCATATTTTTCTGCAAGGACGATACGCAACGAAGATTGACAACATTAATCAAATTGACTTTTAGTAATTTTATTATTTTGGATTTGTGATTATCGTTTTTCGTAGAAAATGGTTAGATATTGTGCTGTTTACGGATGTATTTCATCAGAAAAACGCGAATTTTTTTTACGCTAGTTACAAATGTGCCAACCATAAAGCGTTAACACACACATTTGCAGTCTCTACAGTGTGACTGTCAAAACGATCATTTTGTATGGAGTGTCCGGGGTGTGGCAATAGCTTAAAAATATGTTTGAGAAGTTATTTTGCCCACCATACCATAAGAACCGGCCGCCATTTTCAGATATTTTCTATAAGCTCGCGTTATATCAACAACTAGCTTGTTCTGTATTCTGAGCAACTAGCTTAGGTACCGCCCGCGGCTTCGCCCGCTTTGTCTAAACCCTAATAAATCACTACATAGTATAAAACAAAGTCGCTTTCCCTGTCCCTATGTCCCTATGTCCCTTTGTACGCTTAAATCTTTGAAACTACGCAACGGATTTTGATGCGGTTTTTTTTAATAGATAGAGTGATTCAAGAGGAAGGTTTATATGTATAATAACATCCATTAAATAGTGGAGAAGTACTGTTATTTTTGAAGTTTCTAATGTGAGGTCGTAAAAAATTACATTTTTTTCCGCTTACATTGCAAACGCAGGCTGAACCCTACGAGTTTTATCAAAATAATGTACTAAGTATTATACACATTGAAAAGGTCGACAGAAAAGTCCGCGATGGTATATGTCTATCTCTTATGGATAACCCACAATAACTTTTTTTTGTCATTTACTTTTTACGACAAATAATGGCTAATTTTCGATGCGATTTTAACCAATACAACATTAATCCTTAACCAATTAAATACCTTGAATACATTGTTCATTTAATATAGATCTATATGGCCTTTTACACCGTATGATTTAAGTGAATATTTTCGAAGATATTACAGATTTAAAAATTGCGGGACGTAGCGTTTGCGGCGGTACCGTCCGGCCGCGGCCCGGCTATCTATTAGTATCTATTAGTATAGCTATTAGTATCAGCATTGCACCCGTGCACAGAGTACATTGAATATATGCACCCGTGCGAAGCCGGGGCGGGTCGCTAGTTATGTATATACTAAAACCTTCCTCTTGAATCACTCTATCTATTAATTTAAAAAAAACCCGCATCAAAATCCGTTGCGTAGTTTGAAAGATTTAAGCATACAAAGGGACATAGGGACAGAGAAAGACTTTGTTTTATACTATGTAATGAATCCGCCATTTTGATACATCAAACAGACCTTCAGAACCTACAGAACTTCTCTTGTTTTTATTACAAAATTTCTAACAAAAATTATAAGAAATAAGATCAATTAATCTGAATGGAAACTAGTTTCAATTATGTGTTTTAGTAATTTATAGTATTCACGAACATATCGCAATGAATTCCCCGGAAATATGCCCGGACTGTGCGATAGGTAGGTACCGTACCTAGTCACTTTTAAACTTGAAAATCACTGATATTACAATGTATTTTTTACAACCAATTATCTACAGAGCTTCAATATATGTACAGTATGTAATAACACAGTGTGTAACAGTTATCCAATAAAATATAGTACTTACCTTACAAAAATCCAAAAATCACGCACACGCAAAGAGTAAAGTAGGTAGCAAAAGGGGAACGCGTTGACGCGGTGTAACTAACTCTACTAGTTAACTATTGTTCTCACTTCTCTCCAAAGAGAATACAAATACTACGTAAGCTTCTCTCGTTATAGAGAGTAGTATCAGTAGTATATTCTTTGCTATTGTTGTTGACTTGACTTGTTGTTCTGTTGTTCACTGACAAGTGACACACCAAACAATATGGCCGAAACGAAGATAAAAAATAAAGTAGCGTTCATAATTCACTGAATTTTTTTTTTCTCGTTATGGCAAGAAGATATAACTAAAATAACTATTTGCAGTGTCAAGTATGTAACTGAATTCCAACTGAATTCTTTCGATTGACTTGATAGGATATTTATCGTGTATTTATCCATGTGTGTCTATAGGCCCTTCCAGACTCACGCCGAGAACACCCGAGAACACCCGAGAAGCGTGAATGTGAACAGTTTCTCGCCTTCTCGTTCTCGTTCTCGCCTGTTCTCCGTTCGTTGTCGGTTTTTTTGCCCGCTTCAAAGGGTTTCTCGGGCGTGAACCGAGAACAGTACTACATTCTCGTTTTGTCTCAGTTGTAACCAAGGCGCCGTCAGAGAGTGACGTACTTACACGTATTGTTAATTTTGTCTTTAAATATCTTACGCGTCAACCATGTGGACCAACGAATTATCCTTATCTATAATATATAATTATCCTAATCCTTTTTTTTGTTTTATTTTTGGCTAAAATATAATGAAAGTATGCAATGGCACATAAAGTCAATCCTGCTGCCGTCTCCGTAGCGTCGTCCATATCGGTTGGGAGCGAGATGACTAATGAGAACATTTGAGAATGTGAATACTTTCTTGTTCTCGGCGAAAAGTCTTGGCGAGACTTCTTGCCGAGACTTCTCGCGTGAGTCTGGAGGTGCTATATGACTATAAACTTGTTCTAACAAAAGTAGACTATGTTATCGACAGTATCTTCATGTTTAACCCCTCGATCTCGCTGTCAAACTATCAAAATCTGGATGACATCGCATGCGTAATTTCTAAAATGGCGACCAGAAATTGCCTTTCACAAAAAAATTAATTATTCCGCATTCAAGCCATATTTTATCATTCTGAAAACGACAATTTACTCATTGATATATTTACTATCTTATAAAAATTGATATGATTATTAAGTAGGTACCAAAAAAGTATAGCTGGTTTACATGTCCAAAGTTTGCAAACGTGTTCTATGGACTAGATTGCAAAAAATAAATATTCTCAGTTATAATACAAATAACAAGGACCTATGCTATCCACTTATGTAAACAATTTGACGAATAAAGGTGGGTTCCCACGGCATGTTTGCTTTCTTACGTAGTACAGTGTAAACTCTATATAACGACTTTCCATTTAACGTCAAACTCCGTATAACGTCAAGATTTCTCGACTTTGGTTGGTTTATATTGTTGTCTATTATTTCTATCAAAGAGTATAATGTATAATAGGGCAATTTCTATACAATAATACACTCCATATAGCATCACGCTCACTCTAATTAACGACCACAATAAGACATTACAACTAGGAACTAGGACTAGGAAGTACTGACTAAGTTGCCGAAATCAATGAAAATGTAGTTGTTTACATTCTTTTTTACTGACATACCGAAGATTCTCAGAAATGCAGTCGTAGAAAAATAAAGAAAAAATTCTGCATGCCGAAGAAGATGGACGATCTGCCAAAAAATTGAAGAAACCTCAATATGAAGACCTTGATCAAGCGATGATAACATGGTTTCATAGGCAATGTCAAAATAATATTCCTGTCTCGGGACCAATCATGCAATTTTCCCTTTCTCTCCATTTAACGACCACTCTCTATAACGTCGAAAAATGCACGGTCCCTTAAGTGACGTTATATAGAGTTTACACTGTATTTGTATTCTCTTTGGTTTGCTTCACAAACACAGCACAAACCTCGGCAAGCGACAAGCGCCTGTCGCCGTCCGTCGCGATCTGAACTGAGCGTTCCCACGGCATGTGCCATGTGTGCGTCCGGCGAGGCGTGTGGACGGTCATACCTACTGATTAATAATTTAATTCAACGATAGGTATATTTCTATGTGTAAAGTTGGTTTTTATTCGTAACCACGCATCATTAACATAATTTCTATTTTTATGTTGAGGTTTTGAACAATTCCATAGCGCTGGTTCATTTTGGTATAATAGAGTTAAAAACTCTAAAATAAGTTCGTTCGTCCACTCTCACGTGGCACGTGTACTCGCATACGCGGCCGCAGGTGAAATGAATGATTACATCCGACGCATACGCGCTACAGACGGCACGCGCCACGCCGCACCTTTGATCTTTCCGACTTCCAATGGATAGCACGGGCCTCGGCAGACGTCCACAGGCGCACCGATTCCCACGGCATGTGGTCTGGTGTGGCGCGGTCGGGTTTGTGAAGCAAACATGCCGTGGGAACCCACCTTAACACTGAGATGTTTATAAAAACGGCACTTGAAACACGACCCGACGAAACTACAACATCACTAGGGATGTATCTGTTCGTTTTGTAGTTTATCGATAGTCACGTTTTTTGTAAGGAATACAAGTAAGTATAGGGTTATAAAAAAATACAACATAAGTTACAATTGCTTTATTTGCACGAAAAATATAAACATTGGTTAAAATGTTCATAATCATCATCATCACCATTGCGTTCAACTCAATCACGGAGAAGAAAGAGTAGTAGTAGTAGACTAGTAAAAGGTAGTCCGAAAACCTCAAACAAGTTTCCTATTTTTATGGATTCTATTACAAAAACAAAAACATAATGTGTATTTTAATTCTCTTCAAAAATAGCAGTTCTCAATTTGAAATAAATATATTGCTGGAATATTTGTATTTCCTAATCGGTGGAATTTCCATAAAATTCTAATTATCATCAATGTATTTCAACGGAATTATTGAATACGACACAAATCTATGAAATAATTTGTACTTCTACTACTAAGCCACTAAACCAACGCCCACACAACAAAAACTCAGCACATCCAAATCTTTCACTTCTCTCATAAATACCTTTCAAATAGCTACCGTGAAACCAAAATGAAATTTTGTGCCTATTGCAAAATATTTATTATATTCACCCCCCCCCCCCGGCTTCACACGGGTAGACCTGAAAATCCATTCAGTAGTTTCAAAGATTATTCAAACGGATAAACTTGAAAATCCATTCAGTAGTTTTAAAGATTATTCACACGGCTAAACCTGAAAATCCATTCAGTAGTGTTAAAGATTATTCACACGGCTAAACCTGAAAATCCATTCAGTAGTGTTAAAGATTATTCACACGGGTAAACCTGAAAATCCATTCAGTAGTATCAAAGATTATCGCGAACACAAACAAACAAACCTCAAACATTTCGATTATTTATGAATAATTGGATGGAAAGAAGTAGAAAAAGAAAAGCATGATTATGATGTGTGATATGATTTGAAGCAATTTTGTATGCACAGTGGGACACCGCAAGTTTCGCAAGAAAAGGTGGTTTTTATTGTTTTCCTCCCTTCCCGAAGGCAAACAACACACCGTTTTCGAAAATTGCGGTTTTCCGCTGAATTACCACCGGTTTGAGAAAGCAAAGTGGGCCAATGTGCAACAGGTATCAGCTTCCCAAGTTCTTGGTGCTGCGATCTACTGCTGGATACATTGAAGCTGCGAGCTTGAGGACAATGAGTAAGGTGTTCAGCGAGGATAGAATCTACTAGTTGAAGGCGGAAAGCTAAATGATCATGAACTTTATTAGTTGATGACTGAAGAAGAATGCGTGAATTTAGGATGGAAACATTGAGCAACCGTTTGAAAAGTTTCATGTGCCATTTTTGACAACGTTTCCGTTCCAATAAATAAGGCTCTAGCATTTGATCTTTTAGATCCACTCCCCCCATGAATTTATTATAATCCAGTACCACTTGTGGTTTGAATGGTACTGGACGAGATGTATGTTTAGATGGAACTCTAGGCAAGGCAGTATATGAACCATGACAAGTTGAAATCATGGTTATACGTTTTTTGTCTTGCCATGATAACACCGAGACATCGCCGGAATGTCTGGCAATAATCTCTCCCCTTTTTAGCGGAGCCTTATTTATTAGAACGGGAACATCTCGGCGGGATGGTGTTAAAGTACCGATGAGGTCGGTGCCGTTACGTTTAAGAAATCTAGCTAATAGAGGAGAATTATACCAATTATCCATAAATAATCGATATCCTTTGCCAAGCAAAGGTGCCATTAGCTTTTTTACGACAGTTGTACATACACCGTGTGTCTGTTCTAAATCCGCTGAGGATTGTTTACCCGTGTAAACAATAAACGACCAAAGGTAGCCAGTGACACTCTCACACAATTCGAAAGTTTTGATTCCAAACTTCGAAGCTTTTGACCTAATGTACTGCTTTATATCCGATCTCCCCTTCCAAAGCGTTAAGCTCTCGTCTATACAAATATCTTTGTCTAAAACATAATTCGACTGAAATTTCTCATTTAGGTGTAATATTATAGGTCTTAATCTGTATAGACGATCAGAGGTATAAGCATCATAACCGGGGTCGGCATCTATAAAATTGAGGGCTCTAGTCAAATTTTCGTACCTCTTGCGAGTGAAGATCCGTTTGAAGACTTCGGTCATTAAGAGTGGGTGGGTGGAAAAACAACTGGTGATGGTTGGCATTTTTATGATGCCCAGCATCATCCAGAAAGAAAAAAGGCACAAAATTTCGTGGATGTTGGTAGCGTACCATTCAGACTGGAAAGCGGAAGACGTTATTTTAGAAGCATACTGGTTCGTCTCAGACACAATCAGACCTAAGATGCCATCGTCCCAATAGGAACGAAAAGCATCATAGGCCGAATTATATACCTGAGTCGAACCAGTAACTGCTGGTAAAAACGTTTCCTCCTTCCCCTGAAATGACTCCATAGAAGCCCATTCAAAATCCCTACATTCATCTGCATCGAAAAACTCATCATCATCTTCATTCTCGCTTTCCGTTCCTCTTTCAGGCCTGTTCCTATCGCGACCTTGCATTCTGCTATTTATAACATCCATAACCATATTTCTTAATTCATCAGGCACATCGTCATCTGTCACCCAAATTTCATTCAATGGGTGTCCCACCTGCCACTGAGGACCCCTACGGCCTTGCCCACGCCCACGTACACTCCTTACTCGTCCACCCCTTCGGCCACCCCTTCGTCCACTCCTTCGTCCACTCCTTCTTTCACTCAAATTTGGGGAAATAAAAATAGTGTCAGTGGCGTCAGCGGTCAAAAATGTGTTTGGGTCTTCGGCCTCCAATGGCGTGCGATCTTCGTCACTATTTCGTACAACCACTCTTGGCGCTCTGCAAAAACAATTGCTATTATTAGACAGATAATTTAATTCAGTAAACCGAAATAAAAAAAAAAGGACCGAAAGATATGCTAATTTGTATTTACACAGAAGACATAAGACATCGTAAAACATAAACAAAAAAAAATGTCGAACTTTAATGTGAGAGAAATCAATTTTATTCTGTATAGATAAATTTAAATATATCTTACGATTCAGATGCCTGAAGCCATATTGGGGACCTCGACCTCTCTCTTAAGTCGCTCCTCCCTTCCATACTCTCGCGTTTTGGCAAATAGTGAAGAGCGTCTGGTGTCTGCGACCCGCTCCCCTCTTCATAGTAATCCTAAAACATACAAAATATTATCTAACCCAATCGTAATTAAAAAAAAATAATAATAGTATAAAAAAACTAAAAAACACGCTTTTTATAGAAAGCCGAACTAAAAAATAGAAAATTTTTATCAAATTACTGTATTGTCATCGGTCCTCATTAAATCTACAAAGTTTGAACGAAATCTGGCCGTTTAAAGTGGGTCAAAATCGCGCCCAAAGAAGTCGGTTACAAACATACAGGTGAAGCTAATATAAAGCGTGTAAAAAACACGCTTTTTATAGAAAACCGAACTAAAAAATAGAAAATTTTTATCAAATTAGTGTATTGTCATTGGTCCTCATTAAATCTACAAAGTTTGAACGAAATCTGGCCGTTTAAAGTGGGTCAAAATCGCGCCCAAAGAAGTCGGTTACAAACATACAGGTGAAGCTAATATAAAGCGTGTAATAATAAAGGAAGATAAAACAACATTAGCCAATCTTAGAACATCACACCATATAAACAATATGCAGATATCAGATCTATAAAACCTTTTCCCAAAATGACTAGTGTTCATTAACTCCATCCTATGGAACAATTAAACATTTTTATCTTATATACACACATAATACAAGTTCCAAAGCAAATTGTGTTTTACCTCCACGTCACTATTGCCCACGTCACCCTGATGCTCCTCCTCATCTTCATAAAGCAGTCTTAAGAAATCTGCTGGGTTAACAAAGTCCTTGTGCGAAGACATTCTGCAAGGATAAAGTAATAACAATTAAACCAATTTAAAATCATCAATACATTTTTTCTTTTACAGATTTGCGGAAAAAAAATATGTATTGATGATTACAATCATACATACAAATATACATAGTACAATTATGAGTTTATACACTCATATTTGGAAACTCATACAGACAAAAATACACAAAAACTGCAATTCTCACAATATCACATACATCCAATCAAATCAACAAACTCCCTTTTTTTGAAGTAGTTAAAAATCAAGATGCAAAAATTTTATTTACTTTATTCTGGCAAATACACAAACTTTCATAATCTTATATATAAAAATGAATCGCAAAATGTGTTGGTAAGCGCATAGCTCGAGAACGGCTGAACCGATTTCGATAATTCTTTTTTTATTATATTCCTTGAAGTACGAGGATGGTTTTTATGTAGAGAAAACGTAAATATGTACCACGGGCGAAGCCGGGGCGGACCGCTAGTCTTATATATAAAAATGAATCGCAAAATGTGTTGGTAAGCGCATAACTCGAGAACGGCTGAACCGATTTCGATAATTCTTTTTTTATTATATTCCTTGAAGTACGAGGATGGTTTTTATGTAGAGAAAACGTAAATATGTACCACGGGCGAAGCCGGGGCGGACCGCTAGTATTATATACAAATACACAAACATACACACATAAGGCACTGCCTAACCATCAACATACACATCCAACCATAATCATCTGTCGACCTATTGATAAAGCTATCGACACCTTCCTTAACTATTCAAATGCGCCTTCAAAAAAGTTGCAAGCCATTCATTACCGTACATTGATACAAATAGGGATCAAAATGGCGTGCTAGGAATTTATTACCTGAACAGATAGAATAGATCTATAAATGGCGTCGGTTCGCATGCGTTCTCGCTCACTCTCTATCGCTGTTATACTCACACAGTAAAGACTGCACAAAAATATAATTGAAATTATTATTTATAATTAAAAACAGTAAGGATTTGCTTTCCGAGCTACTTGACGCACGCTGAGTTATTGTTAAATTTGTTCTGTTAAGTCCCTGTTATTTTGTTGTTTTCGTTGATATTTTTGAGTTTGATTATACGTTTGCGTTATGTTTGATTGATATTTAATGTATGTATAAATATTTTTAGACATAATTTTTACTATTATTGGTTAATAATATTAAGAAAGAATTAATAATTATGATTTCCCACTAAGACATAATATTGTGTTATAAGGGCACCAAACAAAACTTAATTTGTATCTGTTGACTCGTCCCCCCACAGAAAATGACAGACTTTTTGACTATGAAAGAATTGCGCGTGTCGTCTCCGGTTGGTTTAATGCTCTAGGGAAGCTTACCAAAAAAAATATATTTGAGAAGTTGTATTGCCCACCATACCATAAGAACCGGCCGCCATTTTCAGATCTATTTTCTATATGCCGCGAGCATTATATCAACAAGTAGCTTACTGCCCGCGGCTTCGCCCGCTTTGTCTAATGGCTGGTTCACACTTTGATTAGTGTGAGTGCAGGTGATTAGTGCGAGTGCAGGTGTGTAGTGCGAGTAGTGTCCAATTGACTGCGAGTGCAGGTGATTAGTGCGAGTGCAGGTGTGTAGTGCGAGTAGTGTCCAATTGACTGCGAGTGCAGGTGATTAGTGCGAGTGCAGGCACGCTGCGAGTGAGGGGGAAGGGAGGGCGCGCGGGACGTGGCTACTCGCAGTCCACTCGCAAAAAAATAGAACACGCTTCTATTCACTTTACTACACAGCCTACTAAACACTCGCACTAAACAGTCGCTGTCCACACGTAGTACTACTCATCACCTGCACTCGCACTAATCAAAGTGTGAACCAGCCATAAAACCTAATAAATTATATACTAAAACCTTCCTCTTGAATCACTCTATCTATTAAAAAATCCGCATCAAAATCCGTTGCGTAGTTTGAAAGATTTAAGCATACAAAGGGACATAGGGACAGAGAAAGCGACTTTGTTTTATACTATGTAGTGAATCCGCCATTTTGATACATCAAACACAGACCTTCAGAACCTACAGAACTTCTCTTGTTTTTATTACAAAATTTCTAACAAAAATTATAAGAAATAAGATCAATTAATCTGAATGGAAACTAGTTTCAATTAAGTGTATTAGTAATTTTATAGTATTCACGAACATATCGCCATGAATTCCCCGGAAATATGCCCGGACTGTGTGATAGGTAGTCACTTTTAAACTTGAAAATCACTGATATTACAATGTATTTTTTACAACCAATTATATACAGAGCTTCAATATATGCACAATAAGTAATAACACAAGTTTGTAACGGTTATCCAATAAAATATAGTACTTACCTTACAAAAATCCAAAAATCACGCACACGCAAAGAGTAAAGTAGGTAGCAAAAAGGGACCAACACGGGAACAAGGGAAACGCCAGCGGCTCTGTGGGGAACGCGGTGTCTCACAGAGCAAGTAATAATATAGGGTGTAAAGGTGGCAGTACACATTGGGCCAACGTGTTGGGCCAACGGGTTGGGCCAACGTGTAGAGAGCTACTTGGCGGTATGTTGGCTTCATTAGCCTAGTTGGCGCCAATATTGGCAGGCCAACCGAATGTTGTCGGTTTTTTGTGCACACATCAAAGGATCTTGGCGCGCTCCACAAACAGCGTTCACACGTTGGTGTCTTGTTCAGTTTGTTGTTACTCGTCAGCGGAGACAGTATCGTTGCGCATCAATGAAATTTACGTTTAACCATGTTCCGATAGCGATGGCGGCGCCGAGGTTTTACAATTCGTAGAATTGTATCGACATGAAGGAATAATTTGGAATCCACGGCATGAACTACACAAAAATAAAACCATATGACTCAATAAATTAGATGTTCTATTTTCTATTTATTATATTATTCTAGATGTTTTTCTTATCTAACTTTCATACAATGCGATAAAAAAATGAATATATTTATAAAATGAGTAAAATAGTATTAAAAAGTTACTTGTTCTTAAAAATTAAATAACAATATACTATGAGCATGATTTTGATCAAATTGTGCTTTATTACATAAATAATATTATCATTTAATAAAATAATATCTAAAATCTAATCTTTAATGTTTCGTTTTATAGGTAGTTAAAATTAAATTAAATGTAAAATGTACACATTTTAAACATTTGAAAAAATCTAAACATAATAATGTTTTATTTATACAGTTATAAAAAAAGGACAATAGAGATTGCGAGACGGCAGAGTACACTCATTGTTATTGATGCACATGTACGTAATAATTAAACGCACTGTATATAAATAAATTGCCGCGGCTGCAAGAACTTCTACGGACTACGTCAATCTTTGAAGCGCCAATGCAGAATGATCAGTACGCCAATGTGTGAACAGGAATCTTGATATCCTTCATTTTTTCCCAACACGTTGGCCCAACGCCTTGGCCCCATGTGTACTGCCGCTATTGGTGGCAGTACACATGGGCCCAACGTGTTGGGCCAACGGGTTGGGCCAACGTGTAGAGAGCTACTTGGCGGTATGTTGGCTTCATTAGCCTAGTTGGCGCCAATATTGGCAGGCCAACCGAATGTTGTCGGTTTTTTGTGCACACATCAAAGGATCTTGGCGCGCTCCGCAAACAGCGTTCACACGTTGGTGTCTTGTTCAGTTTGTTGTTACGCGTCAGCGGAGACAGTATCGTTGCGCGTCAATGAAATTTACGTTTAACCATGTTCCAATAGCGATGGAGGCCCGAGGCGCCGATGTGGACAAGCAATGAGGTTTTACAATTCGTAGAATTGTATCGACATGAAGGAATAATTTGGAATCCACGGCATGAACTACACAAAAATAAAAACCAATCTCAATAAATCAGATGTTTTATTTTCTATTTATTATATTATTCTAGATGTTTTTCTTATCTCACTTTCATACAATGCGATAAAAAAAAATATATTTATAAAAAGAGTAAAATAGTATTAAAAAGTTACTTGTTCTTAAAAATTAAATAACAATATACAATGAGCGTGGTTTTGATCAAATTGTGCTTTATTACATAAATAATATTATCATTTAATATAATAATATTACATAATCTTTAAAGTTTCGTTTTATAGGTAATTAAAATTAAATTAAGTGTAAAATGTACACATTTTAAACATTTGAAAAAATCTAAACATAATAATGTTTTATTTATACAGAAATAAAAAAGGACAATAGAGATTGGAAAATGGTATCATCGCAGACGGCAGAGTACATTCATTGTTATTGATGCACATGTACGTAATAATTAAACGCACTGTATAAATAAATTGCCGCGGCTGCAAGAACTTCTACGGACTACTTCCATCCTTGAAGCGCCAATGCAGAATGATCTGTACGGCGTACGCCAATGTGTGAACAGGAATCTTGATATCCTTCATTTTTTCCCAACACGTTGGCCCAACGCGTTGGCCCCATGTGTACTGCCGCTATATAATATAGGGTTACAACTATTTACTATTGTGATTTGTGTGTGTCTCAGTGTGCGTGCTATTGTTTTGTTCACTGACAAATGACACACCAAACAATATGGCCGAAACCACAGGCCGAAACGAAGATAAAAAATAACGTAGACAGAGAAACCATAAACCAAACCATATTTATTTATTTATTTATAAACTTGTTCTTACAAAAGTAGACTCTAAATCCCGCGTTTGTCGAATGAAAGAACCAAATATAATACTTACCTTTGACGAGGACGTCTGACGTAGAGCAGAAGCCGATCGGCGATCGGGACGTGGTTATATTATAAGCTCACCTTATTACTGACATGAGGGCCACGCCCAAATCACACTTCTATTTGTTTTTACTGGTTTTTACTGTTCTGAGATAATTTGGCTATTTGTTACTATATTACTTACTCTGTGACCTTAACGAATTTTCCCCCGTTTTCCAATTACAGCACTAGAGCGCATTATGCGGCATAATGTTCCAACTACAGCAACACTTCGCACAATCGAGCACTAGAAAAAGTAATGCGCGTGATTTTATGCGTGCAATCGATTTATCGTTAGTAATTATTAATTGTTGGAAAAAAATTTAAAGCTTTCGTTTCATTGTAGTTTTTTCGAAATAATCAAAGTTAATTCAAATTGCGTTAAAAAAATAAATATAAGTATGGATGAAGGTACAAACATTGAAAAAAATGTTAATGAAATATCAAATAATCAAAATCCAAATTACTTAAAATAACCGTAAATATTTTTCAACCAATTATTAAGTAGGTATACCACTTTATTTACACATTAATGAGGTTATTGCTAATTCTATGAATATTTTTTTTTCAACACTGAACTTAGCGCAACCTGCTGGTGCGTTTCATGTTCCAATTAAGCATCAGCATAATTCGGCATTGTGCGGCACTGAGTCGCATTATGCTTTGTAATTGGAAAACGGGGTTCTACTGCTACTGTACTTATCTGTGGTTAGTGGTACATATTATGCCAAGAGGCAAGAATTGAAGAAAATGAAATGTCACAATGTCGTTTGTTTGTCAATGTAAACCGAGTAATATTGTTTTCATAAAATATATGATTTACTCCAATTTAAAATAGACATTGAGTATTTAATAACCTACATATACCGTATTGTTGTTTATATAAAAAAAATATAGGTACGCGTTAACATAACCTAATTGTTGAGCATCATTTTTCGTCATGGCTTTGCAGCTTTCTAGAAGGGAAGTAGAAGATTTGCGTTCTTCTATAGACCGAGCAATATACAGAACAATTGGTAAATCCGATAGTTCACTGTTATCAACAGTATCTTCATGTTTAACCAATGGGTAAGTTTGTTTTGGCAACATTTACGAACTGCAAATTCAAAATAAATACGCTTCCTGCGTTCTTTTTGACCTGAGAAAATTATAATAAGTAGTATAGCTTACAAAATTATTGGAATTTACAGTTCAATATACAATGGTTATGTAAATTTAGACTGAGACAACTTAATCTAATTGAAGTATATTATTCTATACTAATATTATAAAGAGGAAAGGTTTGTATGTATGTATGTATGGTTTTCATGCATAAACTACTGGACTGATTTTGAAATTTGGCACAGATAATCTTTAGACCCTGAGAAAGAACATAGGCTACCTTTTATTGCGAAATATGTACCACACGCGAAGCCAGGGCGGACCTACTATGGGCAGACTAGTTGATGTATAAAACTGTGATATTAATATAGGATTTAACTTGAGATTGGTTCAAATGTATGATAATTGTATTATATTATTATCCTACTATGTTGTATATTAAACGTATTTTAACAATGAACATACTGTATGATTAGTTACTGAGACAATAAGAAGCTAAAAAAAAAATTTGCATAAAAAATTTTCACTTGTAGATACGAGCGCCGAAAAATTATAGACAGGCTGTCATCACACATAGATTCAAAAAAAGCAAGCAAACTCACTGACAAGGTGATAGCTCTCGCACAAGAGTTGATATCTTCGTCAAAGTCACAGAAACGCAAATATGACAGCAGCGATAAGGAGAAAGACATCAAAAGGTATTTAAATTTGGTTAACCGATTTTGAAAAAAGATTCTCACTTATACTGTATTGTTTTTGGATTTGTTACCTCACCACTTTCTATTATGGGCGAACCGATTCCTGTGAAGTGAAACTTTTTTAGGCACGTTGAGAGAGCAATTTCAAGGTCACACCATGGCAATACTGTCCTCATGGAGTAATAGACCGGGAGATACTGACACAAAATTTCGAGTCATTTGTAACAGGATGGCGGTTCTACAGGGGTCTTAGTATGCAATGACAAAAAGAAAAACGATGGTGTGAACGCTGGTACCGGCGGCTTAGACGCGTGGGCGTTAGTCGAACTCGTCGGAAAATAGCGAAAGTCAAACGATTTGTAACAGTATGGCACTTATTTTTCCTGTAAGTTTGAGGATCAACAAATATAAATACAAAATTTCAAAGATCTATGTATTGGAAATCTTCACTTATATAAATTAATAATAAATTAAGTTTTCAAGTATGACAGCACTTTTTCCCCCTACTAGAAGTATGGCAAATATAATAATGGTCACATTTTATCAAATACTCTCAAAAATCCAAATGCAATACTGGTACAAAAAGTTTGGCGAAATAAAAATTTTTTGCAGATTTTCGGCGGTATGGCGACCATTTGGAATCATCCGAAAAGTATGGCATGGCGATTTTCGTAAATGGCTGCACGACGATAGTTACCTGTGCAAAAGTTAGCCTGGTACAAATGGTTGAATAATTGTTTTATTTAAATCAACACATTCGCGTCGGTATGGCGGGCTGTAAGTCACACCGGAAAAGTATGGCATGACACTACCGCCTACTTCTTTTTTATGGGCTATCGGTAAATTCTAAAATTTTTGTGTTACAAATCGTTTGACTTTCGCTATTTTTCCGACGAGTTCGACAAACGCCCACGCGACTAAGCCACCGGTACCAGCGTTCACACCATCGTTTTTCTTTTTGTCATTGCGTACTAAGACCCCTGTAGAACCGCCATCCTTGTTACAAATGACTCGAAATTTTGTGTCAGTATCTCCCGGTCTATAAGGAAACAATTTTGATATCTATGATGATTATAAGTAAACTGTAAGCTGTGTAGTTTTCAAACAAATAAATAAATAAATAAATGAATCTTGCCTAAGTTTCACTTCTGTCATGTGTGCTTCAAAATCGTCGTTATCCATGACGTGACGATATTGCCATGACGTGACATTGAAATATTACTCCCAACGCGCCTAACTTTTGTATTATGGAAGTTGATACATTTATTTATTTATTTATTGAAACAGAATCATTCTTTGTACTTACAGTAATAATACCAAATCATACATAGAATTTAGTAAAGAAGGTTCACTTCAAAATATATTTTCAGATCGCGCCACGACGACAAATACGAGTCGCGCGATGAGAGACGCGACCGCCACGACAAGGAACGGGAAAGGGAGAGGGAGAAGGAGCGGGATGAGGATAAGAAGAACGACAACGGGATCGAGATACCGTCCATCCTGCCAGAGGGGGAGACTGTGGGATCCAAGATGGCGGGCTTGAGCGCTGATAAGATTAAGGTCAGTTTAACTTCAAAAATTAAAGTGATTTCCATCTATGAAAATCATAATATTTCTATAATAAAACCTATTTCTTATGAAGAAAACTATTTATTTGAAGAAAATTGGACCTGTGTCATAACATTTCTAAAAGTTATAACATGTCTATGCTTTCCGCAAAAAAATATACAACACAAGATTAATATAATTTAAAACTAGAAGATCCTGTAAATTAGTGAAACTTCACCTTTCTCAGTACATTTCTCAGATTTCTCAATTTATTTCCCAGCTCAAACTTAGTGTATAAATGAAAGTTTAATTGTTTGTCTCTCTGTTACATCGCAATGGAGTGATTTTATTTTATAAATTTATAAATATCTTATTGTTATAGGTATTTCTTTTGATTAACGGCCGTATGCAAATTCTTTATAACATCAGTATAAATTTCTTACAGCTAATGATGGCAAACGCTCAAAAAGAGATCGAGGAACGCAAACGGGCCCTCATGGCCCTCAAAGGGGATAAGGGTAACGTCACAGTAGCGGCACAAACAGCTCAACAGATTAAAGTGCAAATGCAGCAGAGCAGTTCGATACCACCGCCCAGTGTGATCAAACCTATGCTGTATTCAAAACCAGGTATTATAATTGCATAGTATAAAACAAAGTGGCTTTCTCTGTCCCTTTGTATGCTTAAATCTTTAAAACTACGCAACGGATTGATTCAAGAGGAAGGTTTTAGTATATAATTTATTAGTTATAGACAAAGCGGACGAAGCCGCGGGCGGTTAGCTAGTGTATAATAAAATTTAAAAGTGAAATGCAAAATTTTGAAGTGATATCAAACTAATGCTTTGAATAAAGTTCTAGGTATTATTGTGTGTGTATGTGTGTGTGCGAGTGTAGCGCAGAAAGCATAGATTAAACAGAGTAATAGAATATAACTGTATAGTTTCGTGTAGTAAGTCTGATGCAATATTAATACCAAAACAGGTATGATAGTGTGTGTGTTTGAGAAACTTTAGTATTAATCTATACTGATATTATAAAGCTTAAGGGCCTAAGGCGCGGGACATATACAAGCGGCGCGGCGCGCTGCCGGCGTGCATCGGGTGCGCTATTGGCATTTTGTATGAAATAATTTTGGAAAGGCGCAACCTTGGCACAACCGTGGCGTGCCGTCTCGACGCCTGTCCAAAATTCTTTCATACAAAATGTATAAGAAGGACGTGGTGCAAAACAGATTCAAGAGGTGCGCTTATGGCACGCCCGCGCCCGCGCCGCTTGTGTTTGACCCGCGCCTAAGAGTTTGTTTGTTTGAACACGCTAATCTCAGTAACTACTGATCCGATTTGAAAAATTCTTTTGGTATTAGATAGCCCATTTTTCCAGCAAGGCTATATATCATCACGCTAAGACCAACAGGAGCGGTGGCACGCGGGTGAAACCGCGAAGCGCAACTAGTGTACAAATATAGCACAGTAAATAAGAATGCGTACAGTACCCAACACTAGAAACTAATATTAATTAAAAAAAATCACTATCACTATTTTAATAAGATTTTTCTCCATTTTCAGCTGCAGGCGCGATGTCAGCTGAAGAGATAGAGAAACAACAGAAAATAGCCGAACTACAGGCTCGGATACAAAGGAAATTGGCCGGTGAGATTTGTAAATTGTATTTTTTAACTGACTGCGCTAAAAGGTGTTTATAAATATGCATTTGCTGTCTTTTTGCCACTATTTCTGTTACTGTTTCTTTTCAACCGACTTGATATTTAATGATGTTTAATTTTATAACATTCAAATGCTTTTAAATCAGAAATTATAAAATCATATAAAAAAAAAATCTAGAGGCTAGGCGTCGTCCAGGCAAGGCAAAAAGACGCGGGTTCGAATCCCGCCTAGTAAATAATTTATCATTTGATGTTTAGTTTTATAGCATTCAACTATAAATGATTTATTAATTAATTTTAATTTTAATTTTAAATTAATAATTTTAAACAAAAAAGACGTGTGGCACCCGGGGACTGCCGCGGTAAAGCTATTGCATGCTATGCCTTCAAGCCACACCTCCGTGCCCGTCCCCGTGGGGCGGGGGGGAGGAGCGAGAGGTTTGTTTTCGTTACAGAATTTTTGGATTCGGTCCCTGCGCTCAAGGTCCGCGATAGAAGCTATGCAATAGCTTAAAATATAGTAAAATTGACCTCTTTTTTTTTTTGGTTAAAAATAAATAGTTTTTTTCGTATGTTTTAGGTGGGGCGTTACAAGCGGGTCTATCCGGACCGGCCCCATTGATATTAGACCGCGAGGGACGAACAGTGGACCCCGCGGGACGGAGGGTGCATCTCACGCAAGTTGTGCCCACTTTGAAGGTGAGATATATTGTTATCGAATATATTTGTTATATTATATTATGTGGTGTAGGTGTTGTTGGTCTGTAAGAATTTTCATTTTTTTTCAATTGTTCAAATATATACAGTTGCAATCGACGAGCAACTTTTTTTTAAGTGAAACTTCTTTAGGCGCGTTGAGAGTAAAATTTGTAATGTCGCGTCATGGCAATACTGTCTCGTCATGGCAATACCGTGGACTAAGGCGATGATTTTGGTATCTTTGAAATTTGAATCAACTCAAAGAAGTTTCACTTCTGACACGTGTGCTCGGCACATACGCTCTTTTTTATTCTATAATGTCGTTAGCACCAAATGATAATGAAACGTTTTTTTAATGTTATATTTTAATTTTTTTTCTCAATCCCCTACAGGCGAACATCCGAGCGAAGCGTCGCGAGGAATTCAAAGCCCAGCTCTTGGGGCAGGCGTCCGTGGAGCCGAGCGCTGAAGCAGCGTGGGTTGACGCGCGTGTGACCAACAAGCCGGCAGTGAGGGCACGCCGGGCACTACGGTTCCACGAGCCTGGCAAGTTCCGGCAAATGGCTGAACGGCTACGGATGAAGGTAAAAATAAAATAAAAAAAATAAAAATCGTTTCCTTAGTTAATTGTTGGCGAAATGCTTGTTGTTGGCGAAATTGTTGAAAAAGCTAATTTTGGTACTTCATTCAAATCGATTTCATTTCCATATAAAATATTATCGATTATCGGAAATAATTGATACGATTTCCGTAAAGGAAATCTCTACACGTGTCAAAAATCGATATGTCACAGAAATCATCTCAGGTGAAAAGGACTATAGTATGGCCAGGCCTAAACTGATTTATCCTATTGGTCTTAGGACAAACTAGTTTAGCCTAGGCAAAACTAGTTTGTCCTGAAATCGGGTTTGGCCGGTAACATATACAAAATTTCAGTATAATCGGTTAAAATATCTGCTTCAAAAGTGAATTGCAAGATTTCACCCGAACATACATACATTGCATTTTAATCCGTCAGTCCTCGGATCACAGACACAATAGAAAATCTATTGTGTCTCGGCCCGATCGGGCCGCTCGGTGGTCAATGGGTTAATAAGCAAAATACATATTCCCGTACTAAATCTGGCATTGTTGTTTGTTCATCCGTCAGGCTCAACTAGAGAAGCTACAGAACGAGATATCTCAGATTGCGCGAAAAACCGGTATTTCTTCGGCCACGAAACTTGCGCTCTTGGCGGCAGATGTACCGGATTCAGATCGAGTTCCAGATATAGAATGGTAAGAATTAGCATGTTTTTCTTCTTATTAAGCTATTGCATAGCTTCTATCGCGGGCCTTGAGCGCGGGGACCGAATCGAGAAATTCCGTAACGAAAAAACCTCACGCTCCCCACTCCGACGGGCGCGGAGGTGTGGCTTGAAGGCATGCTATGTAATAGCTTTACCGCGGCAGTCCCCGAGTGACACACGTCTTTTTTTCTTCTTATTTATTTATTCTTGTTGGCCTTATTGCCTTAAAGTAATCTCTTCCAGGCAATGGGGGCAAAATTACCATTTATTTGTAATCGTAAATTAGTTGTAAACATTTTAAAAATTTTAAGCTACTTGTGTTTTATTTGCTTTTTAGATAAAGATAAAACTACCTGTACTTTTTAGATTTTTGAAAATATTGAGATTTTCATTCATTTTTTGAGTTTAAACATCATCTTATTCTAAACAGTCGTAAGCGCAAATAATACTTTATACTGTGTAATGGGACTGTTTGAAGTGAAACTTCTTTAGGCGCATTGCGAGTAAAATTTCAAGCCGTCACGTCATGGAGTACAGGCGACGATTTTTGAAGACGACTTTTTGAAGTTTCACTTCTGACATGTGTGCTCGGCACACACACTTTTTTATTTATATATTATTAAAATATGCGATAAAAAATGAAATAAAATATTTTCTACTGCACTATAGAAAATATTTTATTTCATTTAATTTGCTATTGCAATGTCGCAGGAGCAAGATGAAGAAATGTTTTTTTTCTTTCATGGTTTTATAAAAAAATAGCTTTCCGCTCGCGGCTTCACCCGCTTTATCTAAAACATAATAAATTATATACCTTCCTTTTCAATCACTCTATCTAATAAAATTCTGCATCAAAATCCGTTGCGTAGTTTTAAAGATTTAAGCGTACATAGGGACAGAGAAAGCGACTTTGTTTTATACTATGTTGTAGTGATTAGTAGGATAAACAAATAATTATAAAATAATGCCAATCCATAACATTAATTATTATTAATGACATTCCCAGGTGGGACAGCGTGATACTTTTAACGCCGGAAGAACGAGAAGCGAAGCGAAGCACTAGCGACGCGAACGACGCTCGCACACACACACAGCGCGTCACTGATTGTAATATCGGTGATGATGATATTGTGGACAATTTAAATGGTGACGCTATCACCAATTTAGTGGAGCACCCGCAGCAGTTGAGGCCACCCAGTGAGTTGTTTAGTTAGTGAGTGAGTGAATGAGATGGTTGGTTAATTCACCGACTAACATAATGAGTTGAGTGAGCGTTTGGATAGCTCGTTTGTGGGTACGTTAGTAAGACACTAAGTTAGTGAGTAAATAAGCTTGTTAGGCAGTGAGTGAGTACGATAAAATGTTGCTAATTGTAATATTAATGATAACAATATATTCGACAATCTATTGTTTAGTAAGTGAGTGAGTGAGTGAGTTGTTCAGTTATCTAGTTAGTAAGTTTGTCGGTTTCGTGTGTGTTGGTCGGTTTGTGAGTGAGTTGGGCGGTTTGTGAGTGAGTTGGTGAATAAGCTAGTGAGTGAGGGAGTACGCTAGCTAGAGTGACTTTTTTATACTATGTAGTGATAGTGACTAATTAATCACTTTGCACCCACAGCCGAACCGCTCAAACCTACGTACATGCCAGTCTTTCTTACCAAAAAAGAGAGAAAGAAGTTGAGAAGGCAAAGCAGAAGAGAAGCGTGGAAGGAGGAGCAGGAAAAAGTGCGGCTCGGGCTCGAAGCACCGCCTGAACCGAAGCTTAGGTGCGTATATACATACACACAAACACACACAATAAAAAGATACATATACGCACAAATACTTAGTGTAGGGTATAACGTATAGAACGAATGCACACACTCAAAAGCTCGTACGACACGCCCAATACATAAACACACAAACACTCTCAATACACAAACACTCACAATAAACAAGCACACACACAATACACAGGCTGGGTGCGTGTGTATTGTGTGTGCAAACGCATACAAGATATACCAGCACTGTATGTTAATATTAAAATAATAAGACCAGTCGCTTGTAGAAAGAAAATGGAGGCTTTAGTGCAGATTTGGAATGAAAAAATACAAAAGAAATTCTTAAAACGTATGTGCGCTCAGGTGCGTGGATTCCAAAGAATTGGACGAGTCACTGTCGCAGTGGCTCGCTGCAGTTTTTTTACAGATACTTAAAAAGTTAAAAAACGGACAGATTATAATAATAATCAATCATAGACAATATTTAGTAAAATATAATAATTTTTTTTAATTAATTTTATTCATGGCGCGTCGCTAACACGCATACTTACGTACAAACCGAAGAATGAACACACACAAATGCACACATTTAAAAAATAGCAGAACATGCTCCTCGATTTGCTCCTTGCTTCTATTTACATGGAAAATTAAGTTATTTTTGTGTGCCACTAGCTTTCCGCCGGCCGCTTTTTTCGGGTGAAGCCGCGCGTGGAAAGCTAGTATCAATTAAAATGTAGAAATATATAAAAATATTTATTTTTCTATGTTTATCTTTAGAATATCAAATCTAATGCGAGCGTTAGGCACGGAAGCGGTACAAGACCCGACCGCCATTGAGGCGAAAGTTCGGGAACAGATCGCGAAACGACAGAAGACACATTTGGAGGCGAACAAAGCAAGAGCGCTTACTAAGGAGCAGAAGAGAGAAAAGGTAAGAGATAGTGGGAGTAGAAGGAGATAAAGTGAGTTGGTAGGAGAAAAAGTGAGTTGAAGAGGAGTGAGATAAAGAAATAATAAAATTGGTTGTGTGTAAAGTCGGTTTACTGACGATAGTTGAACGTGACAACGTCCGATTGTGCTCCTTTGTCGCTCGTTCCGCGCTCTCGCTTGCACTTCAAGCCTTACATGGAACGCCTCAGAGCGAGGTAACGCCGCATGAGTCATGTTTTTTCGTGCGTGCAGCCGGCTGTATCGAATTATAAGACGTTTGTCACGTCAAAAGTTTGTGTGCCGAGCAAACGTGTCAGAAGTGAAACTTCTTCAAAATCGTCGCCTTACTACGTGACATGACGGTATTGCCATGACGCGAAATTGAAATTTTAATATTAACGCGCAGAAAAGTTTAACTTCAAAAAGTTTTTGCAGAGATAATATATTTGTGTTATCTTTATTGTAAATGTTGACATATTCTTTTGTAGAATTTCATAGAATAGAGTAAGAGAATAAAGTATGGCTTATAAATAATTGAATGATTTTTATGAAGCGGCCACTTAGTAGAGAATAAATGTCGAGAGTGGGAAAAGGAGATTTTTTTATTATTTGCATTAAAATAATGTTATTTTTTTCTTTACAGGTCGATAGAAAAATTCGTGAGGACACCACTATGGGTGTGCATGTTGCTTTGTACAGGTAAGATTGAATTATAGTATATTTTAATTTTATTTCATGATACCATAGTAAAGTAAAGAGTCCAATAATATTTTAAGTAATAATTCAAATAGTAAAAAATAAACTGGCCAAGTACGATTTGGCGCACCGAGGGTTACGAACATACCAATTTTTTTATTATGTTGTAACTTTAAATTGTTTTTATCAATTTTGCCTTTATCTGTATAATGTCTTATATTTTAAGTATTGGCTTTTAACCAAATTTCAAGACTCGGTGTTCACTGGAAGTACCTTGTAGTTTTTGATTCCCTTTTAATTGCTATTTCTTCTAATTGCGTGGAAAATCGTCCTAGAAAAGAACGTGTGAACCGAGAACAATTTTTTTCTGTGTTTGGACTTAAATTATTTTTTTCCTATTGCAAAGTTTTTAACACAGACTTTTTTGCCGCGATTCTTACCCCATTTATATTAATTTACAGGGTGAAAGACCTATTCGAGTGTGCGTCAGCGAAATTCAAAGTAGAAGTGAACGCACAACAACTTCACATGACGGGATGTGTTGTGTTGCATCGCGGGTGTTGTGTGATCGTTGTGGAGGGGGGGCCGAAACAACACGCTAAATATAAGAGGTAAATTTATGTCCCTACAAACCTATCTCTTCTTTTTTGACGTGACAACATCTTATAATTCGATACAGCCGGCTGCACGCACGAAAAAACATGACTCATGCGGCGTTACCTCGCTCTGAGGCGTTCCATGTAAGGCTTGAAGTGCGAGCGAGAGCGCGGAACGAGCGACAAAGAAGCACAATTGGACGTTATCACGTTCAACTATCGTCAGTAAACCGACTTTACAGCTAAAATAGCCCTGTATAAATATAAATCTCTATTGCTAAGATGTTAAATTTGTATGTACTTATGATTTGATTTTAATTTGTTTAATGTTGACTTGAGGCAAGTGTATGCCTAAGTACCTATGATGATGAAGCTGAATAAATAAATAAAAAACACGTGTGGCACTCGGGGACTGCCGCAGTAAAGTTATTGCATGCTATGCCTTCAAGCCACACCTCCGCGCCCGTCGGAGTGCGGAGCGTGAGGCTTTTTCGTTACGCAATTTCTGGATTCGGTCCCCGCGCTCAAGGCCCGCGATAGAAGCTATGCAATAGCTTAATAATTTTTTCCCCATTTTCCAGACTAATGCTGCACCGTATCAAATGGGAGGAGGAAACGGTGAAAGAAACAGACGGTACGGAAGTGCCGAATTCGTGCCAACTCGTGTGGGAGGGAACCACGGCACATAGATCCTTTGGGGAGATTAAGTTTAAGGTGATACTCGAAGTCAAATATTTATATAACTTACTTACTTAAGCTTATACTTCTCCTACTATACAACTATTCTACACTCTTAGTCTTATAGTGGTATTCTTTCCTTAAAAAACAATCATAAGTAGCGACGTTGCCGCTCCGCATGACGAGCAGTTGATGCGATGTTGCCGCTCCGCAAGACGACGACGAGCGGCTGACGCGACGTTGCCGCTCCGTAGATTATCCGCAAGATGTAACATTCGTCATGCAATCGTTATGTATAATGCATCTGTTGCATGCATTAAACAGACGCAGATGCATTGAATATTCCCTTTAAATATAAAAGAGTAATATTACTCTCCCACTTTTAGGGTTTTATTATCTTGCAATATTTTTTTTTCCAAGTACTTTTCGATTTTTAAGTCAACTTCAAGTCCATACAAATTTTTAATCTAATTCTTATATATTTTTATTTCCCAGGTGATGCCAACTGAAAAACAAGCGAGGGAGTTATTCCAAAAGCACAAAGTCGAACACTATTGGGACCTAGCGTACAGTGGTGCGGTTCTAGGTTCGATAGACGAGCCCTAGGTTCGATATATTTGGAGAAATACACGGCTGGATCGATTTTGATGTAACAACATGTAGTGCAAAGTGAAGATGATTTTTATGTTAAATAAAGAATAAAAAAAGAGCGTGTATGCCGAGTGTCAAGTGTCAGAAGTGAAACTTCTTTAGCAAGATTCAAATTTCAAAGATCGTATTCCAAAATCTTCGCCTTACTCCATGAGGTGACGGTATTGCCATGACGCGACCTTGAAATTTTACTCTCAACGCGCCTAAAGAAGTTTCACGTCAAAAATAAATGCCTTTTTTCAGAAATAAAAATGTTTTAAACACGCTCTAGTAAAATAAATTCATGAAATTATTGTATTGTCACCGATCCTTGATAAGTGTACAAAGTTTTAACTAAATCTGTCCGTTTAAAGAGCGTCATAATCGAAAGGAGTCGGAACATACAAACATACAGGTGAAGCTAATACAAGCTTGTTAAAAAGAACAGAAAATAATATAATAATACTAGAGGTCCGCCCCGGCTTCGCCCGTGGTACATATTTCGCAATAAAAGGTAACCTATGTCCTTTCTCGGGTATCAAAATATCTCCATACCAAATTTCATGCAAATTGGTTCAGTAGTATAGGCGTGATTGAGTAACAGACAGACAGACGAGAGTTACTTTCGCATTTATAATATTAGTATGGATGGTCAGATATAGGAAAAAAACAATTTTTGTATGTATGTTTAAATAATTTTAATATAAATAACTAGCTTTCCGCCCGCGGCTTCGCCCGCTTTGTCTAAAACATAATAAATTATATACAAAAACCTTCCTCTTGAATCACTCTATCTATTAAAAAAACCGCATCAAAATCCGTTGCGTAGTTCTAAAGATTTAAACATACATAGGGACAGAAAAAGCGACTTTATTTTATACTATGTAGTGATACAATACAGATGGGTGTGTCGATTTTTTTCTTATTATAATAGTGCTCAGTGTGAATATAATGTACCAAAATGTCTAAATTATCAAGGATATATTTCCAACTAGCTTTCCGCCCGCGGCTTCGCCCGTGTTGTCAAAGAAAAACCCGCATGGCTCCCGTTCCCGTGGGATTTCCGGGATAAATATATTTTTTCTAAGGAATTTAAATATTAATTCGATATTCGAAATATGAGGATAAAATGTTTATTTTATGAGGTATATTATTCAGTCATCAATTTATTTAAAAATTACTTTTCTTGAACTGATAATTACATTCAAAGTCGCCCATACCTCACGCTTACGCCTTGGCCACGGACACCGGCGGCGCGACCGACGGCGCGACTGGCGGCGCGGCAAGTCGCGCGGCGCGGTAAGCACGCCACGGGCAGTTGCGTTCGCCGCCGCGACCAGTGTAGACGAGGAGACGAGATATAGCTTTATCAAAGTTAGCTCGACGTTGTTTGGAGAGTAGCAGCTTTTTTGCTCAAGATTTAATGTTTGGAAGATATAGTGGAGTACACGAATTAAATAGAAATCGTGTTACAGACGGAGAATTCCACCAAAAATATGAAAAATATAGGCATGATGAAAAATTATGTTGCGGGTGGCTAGACTTCCAAATAGCTGGTCTAGCTAGAATTTCTGCAATAAAAGCTTCCGTCTCCATTTTCGCGAAAAAAAAAACAAACTATTTTAAATTAAGTTCGCTCCGGGAGTAGTCGCCGCGTCTGCCGCTCGACTCCGTGGCCTGCGCCGTAATAACTCATACATTTGTTTCGATCGCTAGTCGTGCCGCGCGATTCGCTCGGGGAAATTCGCCGGTCGTCTCGCTGGTCGCCGCTGCGCGTGGCATGCCCAGTACATTTCCATACATTTGATTCATTCGCAAGACGCGCCGCCAGTCGCGCCGCGCGAATTTTCGCTATAGCGAATTGTCCGTGGCCAGCACGTTACTGACATCTTCAAAGACCTGTATTTTGAAAACTAAACGCAAAAATATTTCGTAACAATCCGTTGCGTAGTTCTAAAGATTTAAACATACATAGGGGCAGAGAAAGCGACTTAGTTTTATACTATGTAGTGATATCATACTTAACATTTTTTAAGAGTAAAACATTTAACAGTTTGATCTTCATTTCGTAAAACGGAAAAACTAAAGCGTTGTGAATACAATTTTCACATAATATAGATACTTGTCAGATTACAGAATTTTTCAATTAAAAATCTAGGACTCAAAATAATTATATTTTATGTACTGTTGGACAGATTTTGAAATACGGTGTGAAAATAATGATTGTAAAAAATATTAGTAATGTAAGTCACTTGTAAAATGTAAGTGTAATAAAGAATAGAATGTGTATTTTGTTTTATTTTGTATCTTTTAGGATAAGGAAGAATTGAGATTATTTCGGGACTAAATTCACACACGGCACGATCTGATTCCATACTATATAAGCTTTCGCTTGTGTTATGGAAACCAGATGGCTGATAAACATACATATATATAATTTCAAATAAATACTTATATAGATAATTAACACCCAGACACAGAGCAAACATCTATGTTCATCACACAAATATTTGCCACGGGTGGGAATCGAACCCACGACCAGTGGCCTGTGGCTTGGAAGGCAGTCGTACATTATGTCCATTATGTACTTTAAAATCTAAAAAATATGCTTTCAATCAAAATTCGTTCAAATAAATGAGTCTTTTCTTAGTTAAAAAATAAATGTATTTTAAAATGTGTAAAACTGTTATCATAATATCTTATATCATACACTAGCGATCCGCCCAGGTTTCGCCCTACGGATGTCTAGATTACTAGCTTACCGCCCGCGGCTTCGCCCGCTGTGTCTCTAATAAATTATATACTAAAACCTTCCTATTGGATCACTCTATCTATTAAAAAAAACCTTTACACAGATTACGTACGTATCCGACAAGGGAAAGATTTTTTTTAAATAGGTCCTGTGGCCGTATTATGACCTCTTATTCACAGTCAGTTTACACCGTGAATTTAACTGACTGGCAAATTCATATTATGATCGCTATAACCAGCCGTGGTTAATTATGGTATTATATGAATTTGCCAGTCAGTTCAATTCACGGCGTAATCTGTCTGGAAATAAGAGGTCGTAATACGGCCTCAGGTAATCTTATGTTTAATATGTTCGTGTAAACTAAATGGATAAAAATAAATGAAATGATAATTTTTATCGTTTATTAAATACAAAATTAACGCTTAATCCGAATACAGTAAAATCCTTTTCGTATATGATTTGCCGGGCATGACGCGTAACTGCACATAAAACAAGTAGCTTGCAGCGTTCCTTCTGACGTTACATCTATATTTTCACCTGTTTTTGGTGTTACCTGTTCAGTATTAACATTATTCGTGTTAAACTCCGTGGTAGCAACAGGTACTAAATTTTCATTTGGATTTATATTTTGCCCATTATTAAGGTATTCATCAGACACATAAGGCAGTTGATAGTTCATATGTGTGTTTTCGTTACCGTTCCAATTACCATTAAAATCTATGAGTTCCGCGCGCTCCGTGTTTACTGCAATATAATTAGATACATCATTATTACTGTCATTATGTTTAGATTCATTAAAATTAGTTTCATTTATAATTACCACTTGACTACCATGCGTGAACGACTGTACCTTATCAATGATGTTGTAGAAAAAATCGGAGACGCTTCTTCGTTTGCGTATTGGCGCTGTGTGCGATGAGACATTGTCAATGCTTCGCCGCTTTCTGCCGAAAAAGGATTTGGTTGATTTCCATAAAGAAATGAGGATACCTTCATCTGATTCGTACTCTTCGCGTTGGGATGGCAATGGCTCAATTCGATGGTTGCGATTTTTATTTGTTGGACGACTATTTTTAGGTTGTACTTCATACTCATCATCAAAGGTTCTTTCATTGTTACATTTTGGTGGTGGTGTAGTCCAGGCATTCTTTTTTGGGTAAGGCCTCACGTCTCCTTCGTAATTGCTTATATCGTATCCACCAGTGTAGCCTGGTATGTATGAATCGCTCAAGGGATAATAACCACGAGTTGGTTTACGTCCTCTGACATTAGTCCTTCTGGTGTCGTCTTCGCCATCAGGAATGGGCAAATAGTAACTTCGCTTTTTACGACCAATACTATGCCAGCGACTGAACAAGTTAAAATCGTTGTTTTTCAATGAAATTTTAGTTCTCTCGACGCTTTCGTTGGATTCACTGGAATCAGCACTTGAATGTTTTTTATTAGCCTTTGTTGTCGTTTGTGGTCGTGGTGTAAATTTATTTGTGTTCTGATTAATTTGTTTGTTTTTAGGATCATTACGCGGTGTCGAAGGTGGGCGCGGAGTGGAATTGTTTTTGTCATCTTTAGGTCTTGGTATAGTATTATTTTTTTTATCTTTGTTCATCGGTTTTCCTTTTTTCTTAGGCGCTGCGGGCTTGGGTCTTCTGTGCACGATGAAGTCACCATAATTTTCATAATCTAGTTCGAAATCTAACTCTTTTTGTTGTTTCGTAGCGCGGGCAACTCGGTAATGACTATCTTTCTGATTAAATATATCTTTGGTTTGTTTAATTTCTTTAACGTCCCCCTCCGAAGAATTACCTGAGAGGGATTTCGTGTTATTAAATTGAGATTTAGTGTCGTTCTTCCTTTCAAGTGTGGATGATTTATTTGCAGTATTAAAGTTAATTTCTAGTTGTTTTTCTCCTTTTGTTTTATTTTTTTGAGTGTCCGCTGGGTTTTTGTCTACTTTAGGAGTGGGATGATAAATGTCTACCTTTTTGGGTACAGTCCAAACGAAATTTCCTCCATTATCGTAGTCCTCATACATTTCATAAGAATCAATTTCCTCTGTTGTTGAATTTAATGGATTTTGAGTCGTTGGTAAATTCGTGGTGTTATTTATAGAATTTGTATAGTTTTTTGTAGATAAATCCGGAAATATGTTTGACCCCTGGCTATTTGAAGATGAATTCTCAGATTTTGTGTGATTCTTCATAGAAAAGGTATTGTTTTTCTCCATCGGAATTGCCTGTCCAATATTACTGTTACTCTTTTTATGATTATATTTTGGTATTATAGTATCGCTTATTTTATAATAATAAACAATTGTTTTATTTTGTATTTCCGTTGCATTGACCTTACCATGTGTAGCAGGCATATAGATAGGTAAATAATAACTTCTTTTTTGTCTCTCATTATGTTTTTCTTTCATTTGGTCATTGTTTATTTGAATGATTAGTTTTTCATATTTATTGTTTAATATCGATTTATCGGGGTAAATTTCATTTGGACTTATTAACTCATTTACAGTGGAAAATTGTTTAGTTGTAATATCATTATTGTCCTTAAAACCACCATTTAATTTATTAACACCATATCCTTTTGGCACTATCTGTTTATTGGAATCAATTCCAATTTCCTTATTGAAATCATTTTCCTGTTTATCCTCGTCAAAATATATGTTTACTGGTTCGGAATCTTCGTTAACACCGTCAACAAATTTGTGTTCGTGTTTTTTATCAATATTCTGCACATAATTCACATTCACATCACGACTAATATCATTTTTGT
This sequence comes from Colias philodice, assembly GCF_061535455.1. Lineage (NCBI taxonomy): Eukaryota > Metazoa > Arthropoda > Insecta > Lepidoptera > Pieridae > Colias > Colias philodice. The sequence goes on along the minus strand of NC_143114.1, from coordinate 2,047,451 downwards.
TGATTCCGTCGTTGTTTACATAACGTTTCACTCTTATATCAAAGTCAGGATCGTAAGCGGTGTTGATATTATAATTATTTGCCTTCGCGATTATATTTGCTAACGCGGCAACCGTGTATAGCGGTAACAACATTTTGCAGAGTGAATCATTTCGACTCTTGGCTTATTTAAATACAGGTTTTTGTGACGCACGATGTACGTCTGTGGATATGTATGCACCTAACATTCAGTTTTCCTTATTTTATATTAGTTTTAGTAAGTAACGTCATGATTGTTATAAACAATTATTGTGAAAGTCTTGTTAATGAGACACTAAACACTATGATGATTAATTTAATATGAATGCCGTGGTTTTGTACACAAAGTCTTTGTGATAACAAATGAGTTGGCAACATATAAATACATACGCTTAAAAATTGAAAAGCTCCACATCCACTTGCAGGATTGTTTGATATTTTCCTCATTTCTCATTCCTAAATATTTTTGGTGTGCATTGATAAAGCGTGGCAAAGTTCAGTTAGAATAAATTAAAACTTAATTTTGTAAACTATAGGGCTATTTTAATATGCATCAGCATCAATCTTTATGTAAATAACGTTTGTAGATATGTACATATTTAGTGCGATATTTATTGGTTATTAACACTGTAAAATGGATGTCGAAACTCAAGACAATATTTTTATATAATAACTAGCTGCTCCGCGCGGTTTCACCCCCGTGGCTCCAGTCTCCACTCCTGTTGGTCGTTAGGCCCGAAAAAGTGACATTCTTGTTTTATTGGAAATATCTAAGGGCTCTTTTTAAATGCACGAGTAGAACACCCAGAGTTTTATTTCAAAAACACGATTTTTAAAAAAATATTTAAAATATTGGAATTTTCGCGGCCGAATGACCTAAATAAATTCGTATAAAAAACAATAGATAGGTACACTAGATTATTATTTTATTATGTTGCTAATATATGTAGTGATTACAGGCGCAAATTATCCCTTTTTGAAATTTTCGATATTATCGATAGAGGCGAAAGTATTGTAATTTTTATTGATTTTCGTTTTTATTTTTTTATAATATTATATGCAGGCGTAAGGCGTTAGTAGAAGCTCTGTTTAGTACAACATTATAACCACGAAGTTATTACGAGAATTGAGAGATTTTCAAAGAATTCAATGTCAGGGTTGTCCTTAGTAAAGAAAAAGTCAAAGCTTTTTTAACAATAATATATATTTTTTTTTAATTAATTATAAATAAACTAATAATTATAGAAGTGGAGCAATTACTGATCCTGATGGAGCATTTAAGGAGCAATTAATAATGAAAAAAAACTTCCTTCCGATCATTGAGATAATATTAATATGGAGACGACACCGCCTACATCACTTATGTTCCACTCAACATACGCCATGTGGCGTATGTTGAGCGGTTTTTTTTAATGGTTTTAAAGTGAAACGCATCAAATATGCCTTCGTGTGTGTTACGATATTGCACAAATAATACAAATAATACGGAAAAGTGCAAAGGAATAACTTTCATCGGTAAGTACCTAACTAGATAATAATTTTTAAAACTTAGTTAGAGCAAAAAATGGCGCACAGATTTTGTTCGTGGTGACTCCTCCATACGTAGTAATATTATCTCAATGCTTCCGATCAATAAATAAGTGAATAGTTAGATATAATACAAATTATGAGAAAAAAAATCATTTTCGATAAATAAATAAACAAATAATGAATAACGAATTTAAATTTGAATATACATATAACAAACATGCAGGTTCTAAAACTGTTTATAAATATAAATGAACATGGTTGTTTTTGAGATATTTTCCTCATATGACGCGTGAAGCCATGATGCTGAAGTTAGTGGTTATGTGTAGATAGCAAGCGCTTTTAATTAGCATTGTATGTAACCAATGCGTAATTAATAATGACGAATTAATATATTTAAATGATGACAAATTACTATTTTTATTCAGTTAAATTAATATTTAAAAGTTGTATTTTCTTTTGATTAATTTTTCGCTTGTATTAAAATTGAAAATAATTGACAGATTTTAAACGCCATATCTATTAAAAAAACTGCTAAATCAAAATCCGTTGCGTAGTTTTAAAGATTTAAGCATACAAAGGGACATAGGGACAGAGAAAGCGACTTTGTTTTATACTAGGTACCTATATGAGTTTTATAGTGATTAGTGTCTTGTTATTTACCATCTTCATGACACAGTCATTCAGTTCAATTCACAGCGTAAACTGTCTGGAAAATATATCGAAATACCATAGTATTCAATAATCAATATTCGATGAGCTAAACGAGGCAGGCATCACAAGAGTGATTCAAGAGGTTAAGTAAGTATACCTATAATAAGCCTATAGTGTTATTTTTAACCTCAATTAGTTCTTAATGATTCTCTATTTTATAAAAATACCTACTAGCTTTCCACCCTCGGCATCGCCCACACAGTCAAAGAAAAACCCGCATAGTTCCCGTTCCCGTGGGATTTCCGGAATAAAACGCTATCCTATGTCCCGGGGTAAAAAGTAGCCTATGTCCATTCTCGGGTATCAAAATATCTCTATACCAAATTACATGCGTGATTGAGTAACAGACAGACAGACAGAGTTAGGTACTTTCGCATTTATAATATTAGTATGGTCTATGGATGTAATCCATACTAATATTATAAATGCGAAAGTAACTCTGTCTGTCTGTCTGTTACTCAATCACGCCTAAACTACTGAACCAATTTGCATGAAATTTGGTATGGAGATATTTTGATACCCGAGAAAGGACATGGGCTACCATTTATTGCGAAATATGTACCACGGGCGAAGCCGGGGCGGACCTCTAGTAGTATATAAGTTAAGTTAACAATACTGGCTAAGTCTGGAGAGGAAGGCGTCGAGTAGTTGAGGCGATTTCGATTAGAGTTGGTAAATGTTAAAAATACTTATGTAATGACGATTCGAAAGTGCTACTAAATAGTAGTCTAATTGAATAAATGAATGTTTGAGTTTGAGTTTGAGTTTGATCGTCGTGTCTAAATTATTTTTGTATGTATGTATTGTTTCTAAAAAAACGATTTTTATTTATTTATTTATTTATTAGGGTTTAGACAAAGCGGGCGAAGCCGCGTGCATTACAGCATTAATCCTTAACCAATTAAATACCTTGAATACATTGTTCATTTAATATAGATCTATATGGCTCTTTACACCGTATGATTTAACACTAGAGCGCACGCGCGGGGGACATAGGTCACCCAGTGCTATATATTGCTAAATATTTTTTTAAACAATCGTGCTTGAGTGTTGTTGTCTCAGGTATTCCCCGACTACCAATCACCGGACATTTTAGCAGCGTATCAGCTTCCTTGGTGCAACGAAGTGTACTCTGCGAAAATATAAAAGTACATGGGTGACGCATGTCCCCCGCGCGAGCGTTCTAGGAAGTTTTTGAAATCATACAATTACGAGTGAAAATCAAGTATACCGCTTTTATTTTTTACTGCTCTTATGATCAATTTATACTTTTAAGAAATTATTAATATATGGGTAACTAAAATCGAAATAAAATACTCATATTCGAGTGCTAGGACATACTTATTTTTCATCCATACTATAATATTATAAATGCGAAAGTAACTCTGTCTGTCTGTCTGTTACTCAATCACGCCTAAACTACTGAACCAATTTTTATGAAATTTGGTATGGAGATATTTTGATACCCGAGGAAGGACATAGACTACTTTTTATCGCGGGTATATGACGCACTCCCGGAAATCCCACGGGAGCGGGAACTATGCGGGTTTTCTTTGACTGCGCGAGCGAAGCCGCGGGCGGAAACCTAGTTGAAAATAAAATTTTATTGGATAAGAACAACTTATTCTTAAACTTTATAATTAGATGATTATTTTTACCAAATTTGTAGTTTCCAAAGTAAAAAAACTGATTGATCACTATAAGTAATAAATTAGTTACTTTTCACAGAGGTTTATGTTTAGCTCATAATTTAAGTAAAATGAGAAAATATTGATATTTTTTTTGTTTCATCACTAAAAAATAAAGTTGATTCATAAATAAGTACTTCGTTTACTTTTTTAACTACGATTTTTATGAAAAAAAAACGTGCGTCGTATTGGGTGACATATGTGACCCACGCGTGCACTCAAGGAAAATTTTAGGCGCGAGCGCTCTAGTGTTAAGTGAATATTTTCGAAGATATTACAGATTTAAAAATTGTGGGACGTAGCGTTTGCGGCGGCCGGCTATATATTTTATACCCGTGGCCGTGCGAAGCCGGAGCGGGCCGTTATGTTTTTATATACAACGTTCACAGTTTTTCTGTAGTGTATTTAGTATCAGCATTGCACCCGTGCGAAGCAAGGGCGGGTCGCTAGTATTTTATAATCTGTACTTTCAATTTTCAACTGTCTGTGATCCGAAACGTCATTTCGAATTGACAAACAAATCAATGTTTGTATTCCAAGCAAATTCTAAGCTTTACAAAAAAAATAATTATAAGGCTTGTAAATAAGAAGAAAGTGGCAATTTAAACAGAAGCAACCTCATTACAGTGTAATTCTAACAATAAATTAATAATACGTATCAAACTATCAGAAAACTTGTTTGAAAACATAACCTCAAAATGTCGGATGATGATGATGTGATTGTTATTAAAAAGCCAAAAACAGTGCACTATGGATCACTGGAGGAGCAAGAAAAAGCGCGGCTGGCTGCTCTGGCAGCCGCTGCTAAGGAGGGCTTCGAAGATGACGATGGAAAAGAAATGGGAGACATACAGATATCCAATGGTAAGTACAACTAAATATTCGATTTATTCGACTTCTTTAGAGAAGAAGAAGGGTTCTAATATGTTTATGATATACAGATAAATAAAATAAATAAATAAATATTATAGGACATTATTACACAATTCGACCTAGTCCCACAGTAAGCTCAATTAAGGCTTGTGTTGTGGGTACTAGGCGACGATAAATATAATATTTAATAAATACATATATAGATAACACCCAGACCCAAGAACAAATAATTGAGTTCATCACACAAATATTTGCCCTGACTGGGGATTGAACCCGGGACCGTCGGCTCAATAGGCAGTTACTTTACCACTGCGCCAACCGCGTCGTCAAAGACATAGACTTAAAACATACGTTTTTAGCTCACTAAGCCAAGGATAGAACATATTATTACCCATTAGAATACTAATGTATAACAACTATGAATTTTCGATCTTTTCAACTTCTGAACAGTCGAAAATGGGTTTAAATTTGTGAATTTTCTATAGATAGACTTATATCATACGTTTTAAACCCACTACGGCAAGAATAAAACCTAGTATTTTACCTGTTTCACTATTTAATGCTACTTCAATGTTTACTAACTTATAAACGTTTTTTCAAGTACCATAAATAAACAACTTACCTTATTTACTGTATGAATGCAACTGCGAGCTTAAACAAACATAAAATTAATGATTGATCTCTGATATTAATCCATCAGTCCCCGGAATCACAGACACAATAGATAATCTATTGTGTCGAGCCCCGATCGGGGCGCTCGGTGGTCAATGGGTTAACACCATATGGAATGTGAACTAATTAGGATAGCAAAAATTCAGATTAAATGTGTATCATAGTACAAATATTACCTTAGATACACACTGCCAACATTATAAAAAAAATAAACTGAATTAACATTTTTTTTTTCAGAATACATGGAGCTCGATGAAGAAATGTCGAGAGACAAAAAGGCTCTCCTTGAAGAGTTTGAGAGGAGACGGAAAGCTAGGCAACTGAACGTTTCTACTGATGATGATGAGGTATATATGAATAACTAAAACACATCTTAAGAATTAACCCAGTAAGTGTTGTATGTCACTGAGATTTAGTAGATTATAATCTATCCATAAATTTTTTCCCAAGGGATTTCCAGGATAAAACATATCCTATGTTCTTTCTCAGGCCTCAAGCTATCTTGGTACCAAATTTGAAGTAAATCCATGCAGTACTTTTTGAGTTTATCCTGGACATACATACAGACAAACATTCTTCTTCATTCTTCAAATACTATGTTTTTCGCTTTGATATTATTTGTAGATCACAGTCCAAGTATTCTTTTAAAAAATATTCAATGTACAGTTTTGAATTTCCTACGATTTTTTATAAGTTTGGTAGCTTTCTGGTAGCTTTCTGCTAGCAACTCAAAGTATTAAGACAGTGCCGCTCAGATATTATTTTACGACTATTTCATTCATAGTATTTAAATTGAAGGTAGTTCAATTATTGAGAGAAATCAATCATCATATTTCTTTCTATTTGATTATATATATTTTAGGTGCGTAGAAGTTTACGACAATTGGGCGAGCCTGTGTGCCTGTTCGGAGAGGGGCCGGCAGAGAGGAGGGTGCGGCTTCGAGATCTGCTCAGTTAGTGAGTGATTTTGAGATTTTTTACATTTATCTTTATTTATTTTGATTTTTGTATGAACAAGTGATGTCAATCCCATTGTATTTTTAATGCAATGGAATTTTAAACATAACACATTCGCACTACTATGAAATAAAATAAGAATTAAGGTTTTGTGAGATAAAAATAATATATGAATGAAATAAATCTCTGTGTAAGGCATGGATTAGATGATACATCTGTTTCTCTGATAGATCAGTTTTCTGTGACCAAGACATTATTTTTAGTATTCATCAACGTGAATAAAACCACTGTACTAATGATTTTGCCAAATAAACCATTCTTTAAAATTTTAACCCATTGAGCCCCGAACGGCCCGATTGGTCCACGACACAATACATTTTCTATTGTGTCTGTGATTCCGGAGCCTGAGTTATTAACTGACACTTTTTCAAGAAGATTTAGCTTATAATTAAAAAACATTTTAATCCGTCAGTCCTCGGATCACAGACACAATAGAAAATCTATTGTGTCTCGGCCCGATCGGGCCTCTCGGTGGTCAATGGGTTAATTGAAAATGTATAATGTGAATATTTATTTTTGTTGTGATAACTTCTTATGGGCAAATAAATCCCCTCATTACCTAACTCTTTACGGCGCCAGACTGTCTGGCTTCCCTTTCTCTCACGCATGTGATTGTAAATTAGTTTATTTATTAACATATCTACACTAATATTATAAAGAGGAAAACTTTGTTTGTTTGATTGTAATGAATAGGCTCATAAACTACTGATCCGATTTTGATGAAATATGGCACAGATAATCTTTAGACCCTGAGAAAGAACATAGGCTACCTTTTATTGCGAAATATGTACCACGGGCGAAGCCGGGCCGACCGCTTGTTTATAATAAAAAGAAACTATTCTAGCCTCGGCGAAGACGCGATAAACAAAAAGCTAGAAGAGGAAGAGGCTCGCATAGAGAGGGACAGGGGCAGAGAGGGAACATGGTACCACGAAGGACCACCGGAGTTGAGGGAAGCGAGGCTCTGGATAGCCAGATACTCGCTGCCGAGGGCTAAGCGGAGGTATGGATGTACATACACACACACAGATTCACTTTGCGTACATGAATAAACTACAGGGTGAAAGGTAAGACATTAGACGAATTTAGACAGGAGCTTCTACTCATGAAACTGAACATGGAAATCGGTCAGCTGATTAGCGAAGTTTCCTTACAAAGTCCAAATTTTTTTCTACGAATTCAGCAAAGTTGTAGAACAAAAGTTGTTCAGTCTCATGAGTAGAAGCTCCTGTATAAATTCGTCTGACGTCTTACCTTTCACCTGGTATAAACAAGCACGCAGGTGTCTTTCACACAAACGTAAGCAATACACACACACACACACACGACATAATAGCTAATTGTAAACATGCACACACATACGCAGCACATATACGGTTTATTTTACTATAATGCGTATATATTTCAGTAACGTGTTATGCCGACAATAAACATTTACGAAACTTGCATCATATTGAATGCCCATTTCACGATGTAACGGTTTCACATCGATAGATTATAAATTATAAATTTATAATCGGTATATCGGTATATATTTATAATTCGGAAGAATTATAAATATATACCGATATACCGACACCGAATAATGATTAAGCTAAATATGTTACGGATAACATTATATAAGTTTTTTTTTTTATATATTACTGCGACCAGGCAATCTGTTAGGTAACAATTGGCCTTTATATTGTTTGGAACTCCGTCCGGGAACATGACATGATATATAAGTATACATTATATTTTTCGACAGATAACTATTGAGAATTTTCGATGAAACGTATATGCTTTAAATTTTAACAACCCGAAACCTAAAAACTTTTAAAAAATAAACAAATATACACATTTTCAGGTTAATGCAAGCCCGCGAAGAGTTACAACTAGCGGGCAGTATCAGAGCGGCGGCGAAACAAGAGTCGCAGAGGAAAGCGTCGGCCATGTCTATTTATTGCAGTCAGGTGAGATCTCTTCTTTACTCTTCTTATCTCTTCTTAATTCTTATTTATTTACCAGCTCAGTCCGCTACTTGGATTTATGAATGAAGCCATTGCCAAAAAAAGTCAATTCTATCTGCCAGTAAACATTCTATCAAAATCGGTTCAGCGGTTCCAGAGATTAGCACACATACAGATAGAAATTCTTATTTTAGTTTATATATGAGCCGTGATCACATCCAAATATAATAATAAACACTTTATTGCACACACATAACAAAGCCAAGAAAAGTAATACACACAAAGTAATAAGAAGGTGGTAAGTAATAGGAAAAGTTTGCAGAAAAACAGTATATACAGTGGTGGTCGCATAATTAAAGACACTAAGAAAATTTTATACTACCCAAGATACTTCTCTCAAAAATTTTTTTTACACTACCATTGGAACTTGTTCAATAATTTTAAAATATTAAGGTATGTGTTGTCTAATGCTAAACTAAATTTTATCTACAAAACTTGTCGGTTTGTTAGATTGTATTCGGTTTATCCTTACTACTAGCAGTTTTAACCTAGCAAAGGTCTGGCCATATAATTAAAGACATTAGACTCGCTCATAAGAAATATAAAAATATATTAGTTTAATGAGATTATTTTTACAACACAAAATATCTGACGTATTTACAAAACATTTTTACACTTTTCAATATTTGGTTGCATGTCCTTTGGCAGTAATGACGCGTTACATCTCTTGGGCATTGAAGCAACTAATTTTGTACAAGTTGCATCACTAAATTGGTTCCATTCTTCGAAAATGCTTTGCAAAGGTAGTCGACGTTTGATGACCGCTTTGCCGCGACTTCTTTCTTTCTTGATTTCATAAGTTTTCGATCGGATTTGAATCCGGCCTGTAGGGGGGCCAATCCAAAACAGTTACAGATTGGTTCCTTAACGAGCTCTTCACTACTTTTGCTGTGTGATTAGGATCATTATCGTCTTGAAAAGTCCAAACAACAGGTAAATTTTCCTCTGCATAGGGCAGCATGGATTGCTCTAAAATATACTTGTACTGGAATTTATCCATGTTGCCTTCTGTCTTTTTGACAGGTCCAACACCAAGTCCCGAAAAAAAGCGCCACACTTTGATATTTCCACCCCCATGTATGACTACTTATTAGAGTATCTTGGATCCATTTCCTTATTGAGATGGCGTCTTACATATTGTTTTCTGACAGAATTAATCATATTAATCTTAGTTTCATGCCAAAACAGCACATGTTTCCATTCTCGTTCAGTCCAGTGTTCGTATTTTGTAGCAAAGTGAAATCTTGCCTTCACATTTTGTTTTTCAAAAGTGGTACTTTCCGAGATACTCTTCAGTGCAAGTTTTCCTCACACTGTCTCCGTCTAATTGTCCTTGCAGACACCCCCTTCAAGCCTGCTGCACCATACAACTCTGAACTGTTTCAGTTCTGATCCTTTAAATGGATCTTTTTAGCCAACAACACCATTTTTTAATCTTTCGGCTGAGTAGTTTCACTTGGTTTTGCTTTTCTGAGTACGTTTTCGGTCGTGTAGAACATCTTGACATGTTTTATAGCATTCATAATCATATCCTTGAAACAGTTTAATTATCATGGAAGTTAAAAATATTTTTTCTTGTGGACGAGTCGCAACTCTTGTTTTTAACCATAATAATAGGCATGACGAAAGATTTTCAAATCCTCTTCCATAATGTGTGTATACGTTTACAATACAAGAAAAACCCTATATTTCGGTAATATACTTAAATTTAACGAAGATAAAAGCCATTTTCCAAAAAATATTTATTAACTGTGCCAAAACAGCTCGCAGGTGTCATGGCGTAGGCGTGACGTCACACTTTGGTAAATACGTAATTATTTGTACGCATTGCGAAGAAAATTAAAAAAATATTTATTTAATATGTGTTATAGAAACGAATTTCAAAGTTTATAAGTGGTGTGCAGTATTGCAGTGTGAATCCACATAAAAATAATGCTCAAAAATGTGTTAGTAATTATTTTAAGCGAGAAAATAATAAGAAATGATTGTATAAAGTTGGCGCGGAGAACCCCGAACCATGTATTCGTGAATTCGCAATTATATTTCTGTTCTGAGTCGATAAAGCATACGTGAAACAATAGAAAATAAATAAAAATGCGTATTCTCAACATATTCATAACAACAAAAAACATCTGACGTGAGTTGTTTACTTATGCGTGACGTCACGCGTGTTTTAGTCAAAATGGCCAACTGCAGTATTTCAATGTTTTATTTTATTGATAATCTCATTAATCTTAATGTTTTTAAGATTTCTAAGTCACTATATGTAATTTATCTATTATACATTTTCCCTTAAAAACACTAATACGATCATTTATGGATACTGTCGTCATGCCTATTGATATTAAAACTATTAAACGTATGAATTTTAATTTTAAAAGTTAAAAATACCAAAAAAAATTATAGAGAACGATTTATAAAATTACGCGACAAAACGAAGTAAAGCACAATGCCGTTTCTTTTTATTTATAAAAATTATAACTCATTTCTTGTTGTCTTTACTTAAGTGGCCAGCTACACGTACGTAAACAAAGTTTGTGTTACATTCCCACAGAGAGCAAGTGTCGAAACTAACAAGGAATATAACTATTTTTTGTCCCTCATTTTAAAGAACATATTGTCTTGTATGGTTTAATAAAAATAATACTAGATTAAATACCTTTTCCAGATAATTGTACTTCCTACTGTAAATATTTTATGGTCAATTAGGGGGTGTCTTTAATTATGTGACCACCACTGTAAGTAGAAATTAAAGACTTTTTAACGGATTTTAGCCAGCCCGTGTCCCCCCGTGACCACGCTCGCTGTAAAGTGTTCGTAACGTCGGGAAAATAATATAATGAATAAATCGCGTTTAAAATCCGTTAAAAAGACTTTAATTTCTAAATGTAAAATACTCGCGTAAAATCAAACACTAGAAAATACTAGTTCATAAGTATATCCATATTCTAATCGATGAGATATTAACGCGTAGATATATTTGTATGTAACCGACTTTAGACTAGATTTTCAACCCATTTGAAGGGACAAATAATTTGGAAAATCCAAAAGTGCACGCCTCATAATTTTTTTTTAATAATTATTTATTAATTATTATTTTTGTTTATTTAATAACAATTAAACCACATCGAATCAGACCCTGAAAAATGAAAGGGTTCTATTCCTGAGCATACTCAAGCGTAAGAGAAAAAAAAAGACTCGATGAGTAAAGTATTTCGGTCGCTATCGTGTTAACAAGAAAATCCTCCGCACATACAGACACACGGACGTCCAAGACAGAACTTTTTTAAACTGTTTTTTAACTAGTTTAAATAACAAAAATGACATCAAAAATATCATGAATGTTAAAAATAGTGTTTTTTCTTAATATGTGTGTGTATGTATTATCTTACAAGTGCAATGTATGATACATAAAGACATTTTAAGTTTGAAAAATCAGATGTTTTGCGCGAAGTGACAGTAGTACCCACCTCAACGCTTCGCTTATGAGGCGTGCAATTTACTTCTAACTTTATACACCTTTGATGGATCTGCGATAGATATTTCCTTTCCTACAAGGTTGCCTGGCAGAGATTGCTGTGTAGCAATAAGGCCGCCTATTGTGCAAAATTTTTGCTCCTCATACTACATTTCCTACATTGTTTTGTACAATGAAGTGTGTTGTTATAAATAAATAAATATAATAATTTCATGAGTTAATATTATTAAGGGCTGATTTTTCAATCCTTGGATAAAACTTATTCGTCGAATAATGTATAAAACTACCATTTTAAAAACGTATTCTAATTACCCGTATTTGACAGTTTACGTGACATTTTAATATTATCGTGTAATACTTTATCGGACGGATAAGATTTATCCAAGCATTGAAAAATCGGCCCTTAAGCGTATTTTTTTGTTATATCTTTCAGATTGGTGACACTCGCCCCATAAGTTTCTGCCGCTTCAGCAGCGACAGCCAAATGTTGATAACTTCAAGTTGGTCAGTATTCGTTCTAATATATATAAATCTCGTGTCACAATGTTTGTCCTCAATGGACTCCTAAACCACTTAACCGATTATAATAAAATTTGCACACCATGTGCAGTTCGATCCAACTTGAGAGATAGGATAGGTTTTATCCCGGAAATCCCACGGGAAAGGGAACTATGCGGGTTTTTCTTTGAAAACGCGGGCGAAGCCGCGGGCGGAAAGCTAGTTACGATATATATTTGTTTTCGTTTGAAACTATTTAATTGTCTAACTGTAAAAGTTCATCCTGCATAATCTATACTAATATTATAAAGCTGAAGAGTTTGTTTGTTTGAACGCGCTAATCTCGGGAACTACTGGTCCGATTTGAAAAATGCTTTCGGTGTTAGATAGCCCATTTATCGAGGAAGGTTATATTATATCATCACGCTACGACCAACAGGAGTGGAGCCACGGGAGTGAAACCGCGTGGAGCAGCTAGTATAAAATATCCACCTCCCAAAACACATCCTACTAATATTATAAATGCGAAAGTTTGTGAGGATGTGTGTGTGTGTGTGTGTGTTTTACTCTTTCACGCAAATACTACTGAACCGATTACTATGAAATTTAGCACACATATAGAGGGAAACTTGGATTAACACATAGGATAGGTTTTATCCCGGAAATCCCACGGGAACGGGAACTATGCGGGTTTCTTTTGAAAGCGCGGGCGAAGCCGCGGGTGGAAAGCTAGTTCTATATAATAAATTCACACGAAAAATACAATCTATATAAAATATTCCCGCACACTCAAAAAATCACACCCCATGTAATATAAAATATATTGTAAATGTACAATGGGCAGCGTTGGGCGAGTAGAGGGCCTAAATGTAGATGATTATTCGTAATCGCTGTAATGGCGGCAAATATCGACTATCATTTGATGGGCCAATTATACTACCCAATGTGAATTGGGCCCTCAAAATACACTCCCTACAGGTCACTCTCTATTACCTACATTTTCTAAAAACCCATGACATTTACCCCATTTACCTATTTCAATTTTAAATATGGACCATTCAATAATATTTTGTGCCTTTTGTTTTTAATAATAATAATGGTATAAATGTATAATCGGTTTAATAATTAATAATCTGTGTAAAACATTTTTAAAAATTGTACGCCACATGGCAGATCACAGCGGATCACCTAATACAATGTAATAACCCATAATACCTGTGACTGACAATAAATAATTTTTGAATTTGAATTTACAAATCCACAGGTCCGGTCTGGTAAAGGTCTGGTCGGTGCCAGACTGTATCCCTCTACAGACGCTAAAGGGCCACAAATGTAACGTCAGTTCGGCGACTTTCCACCCTCAGGCCACTGTGCCACACCATTTTTTGGATATGGTAAGGAAAATAGAATAAACATTTATTTTCAACCGACTTCAATAAAAGGGGAGGTTTAAATTAGAAGTTATTAAAGTTCTGGGTTCACAGAACTAAAGAATTTTTGTTTTGTCAGAACTTTCGATTGGGTGAACCGATTTTAATAATTATTGTATTCTTTGAAAACCATGTGGTCCTATTTAAAAAAAATGTGTGCGTGTACTAGTGTACACACGTAAGAAGTGAAACTTCTTTATGACCTTATTTTTCAAAAAATAATGTACTATATGCAACTTTAAAGAAATACGTCGAATCACGCAAGATGGCGCGTAACGTAAAAATGTCACACGTAACGAAAAAATTTTACACTAAATTTTTTTCCAACCCCGATAAAGAAGTTTCACTTCAAAAAAAATAAACGGTGATACAATTTAAACCTGAAGCAAGAATATATCATGCGTCAAATTTAAATACAAACGATATTCCTTAAATTAGGCGACGTGTAGTGACGTCACAAAATAACGGAGCATCGATCCTATTCTAAATTGTATCACATAGTATACAGCTTTTTATAAAAATTTCATGTTTTTATGTTCCAAGAGTAAACTTGTAATTATATTATACATCTATCTACATAATATGTGTTTCAGATAGAAAAAAACAAAAACAAAGATGGCGCCGCGAAAGTAGAACAAAATATGGACGCAATCGAAGACGCGTCGGAGTCCGTCAAAATGGCGTCATGCTCTTACGACGGTAACGTGCATCTGTGGAATTTTATTAGGTTAGTAATAAATTATAATCTGATTTTGAATTGGAAAAAAATATTTTATTGGCGTTCACAAAATATAAGTGATTAATGAATATATCTATACTAATATTATAAAGCTGAAGAGTTTGTTTGTTTGTTTGAACGCGCTAATCTCAGGAACTACTGGTCCGATTTGAAAAATTCTTTCAGTGTTAGATAGCCCATTTATCGAGGAAGGCTATAGGCTATATATCATCACCCTAAGGCCAACAGAAGCGGAGCAATGCGGGTGAAACCGCGGGGAACAGCTAGTATTAATATATATTGGGAGGAGTTAAATTGAAATGCAAAAGTTTGGTTAAATAAAACAGTATTTATGCGTAGTATTCCCCTCATATATGATAAATGTATACTAATATTAAAGAGCTAAAATCTTTGGAACTGCGGGTCCGATTATAAAAAATATTTTACTGTTAGATAGTCGAGGAAGGCCATAGACTATACAGGGTGTAATCATTAAGTGTGCACAGGTGATTATTCCGTAACCATTGCAGATATCAAAAAAACTTTAAACTGATAGCGAAAGCCGTTTACCTAATGCGTAAAATGACAGTAATAACTTTTTAAAAATAAAACGGGAAATATCTAAAAAATTACATAAAACACTCCCATACATTTAATTTCCCATACATGATTTTTTGAATTTGCCGAATTTTTCCAGTCTCTTTCGTTAGCTAAACATTATTTATGTAATTTTCCAGCGACAAACCGATAGCCTCGTTAGAAGGCCACTCGCCGTCCCGCGTGTCCCGGGTTCAATTCCATCCGTCGGGCAGATTTTTGGCAGCAAGCGTTTTCGATAATTCGTGGAGGCTGTGGGATTTGGAGACTGGTATGTTTTTGTTTGTTTATTTTTGACGTGACAACGTCTTATAATTCGATAGAGCCGGCTGTACGCACGAAAAAACATGACTCATGCGGCGTTACCTCGCTCTGAGGCGTTCCATGTAAGGCTTGAAGTGCAAGCAACATCTGTAAATCTACCACATTTCTTGCAAAATAAATCATTTCATTTCAAGTGAGAGCGCGGAACGAGTGACAAAGAAGCACAATCGGACGTTGTCACGTTCAACTATCGTCAGTAAACCGACTTTACAGACAACCAATTTTTTTTGGTATAAGGTTTAATATAACCAGGTGTTAAACGACCGCCTCCTCGGTACAGTGGTTGACGCGTGAGCGTAGAACCGAGGGGTCCTGGGTTCGATTCCCGGTGGAGACGAAGAAAATAAATGTCTCGTTCTTGCAGGACACAGCAGGCTGATCACCTACAGAAAGAAAATCGATCTGTGAAACAGATGTATGCATAATGCATCTGCCCCTTACCCCACTTGGGGACACGGGACTTCACTTATATACATTAAACTCCCGTTTATCCGAAATTATTGGAACAAGGGCCTTTTCGGATAACGAAAATTTCTGATAGTCATTTGTTTTAACACGTGAAAAATATTGAAATGCACTCAATATGATAATGTGAAAATAAGTTTCACATTTACCGTGTTTCCATAAAACCCCACAATGCATTTTGAAGTGTTTTTTAAGTGAAACTTCTTTAATCGCGTTGAGAGTAAAATTTCAAGGTCGCGTCATGGCAAGACACGTCATGGAGTAAGGCGACGATTTTGGCATCTTTGAATCTCACCAAAGAAGTTTCACTGCTGACACGTGTGCTCGGCACACAAGCTCTTTGTTTTGATGATTTAGGGCCGATTTTTCAATGCTTGGATAAAAATTATTCGTCGAATAATGTATAAAACTACCATTTTAAAGACGTATTCTAATTGCCTGTATTTGACAGTTTACGTGACATTTTAATATTATCGTGTAATACTTTATTGGACGGATAAGTTTTATCCAAGCATTGAAAAATCGGCCCTTAAGGTAATAATAACATAAATAAATATATCTCTTACAGCCACAGAAGTATTGCATCAAGAGGGTCACGCGAAACCCGTATACAGCGTGTCCTTCCAGTGCGATGGATCGCTTGCGGCTACAGGGTGAATATTTTTTATTATTTATATGAAAAATATTTGAATAATATGCAAAGTTTTTTTTATTCATTACGTGTCCTACTAATAATATAAATGCGAAAGTTTTGTGAGCTCTTTCACGCAAATTCTACTGAACCGATTACAATGAAATTTAGCACACATATAGAGGGTACCTTGGATTAACACATAGGATAGGTTTTATCCCGGAAATCCCACGGGAACAGGAAATATGCGGGTTTTTCTTTGACTGCGCGGGCGAAGCCGCGGGCGGAAAGCAAGTAATATATAGATTATAAATACAAGCAAAGAAAAGCTTGAAAGAATAGATCATTCTATAGTGATAAGTACAAAAATAAGTTGACAGACCTCAATATTTTAATTTGGCATCAATTATCCTTGTGTTTTTGTCCAGAGCGCCTCCTTGGTACAGTGGTTGACGCGTGAGCGTAACACCGAGAAATCCTGGGTTCTATTCCCGGTGGAGACGAAGAAAAAAAAATGTCTTGGGTCTGGTAGGACACAGAAGGATGATCACCTACTTGTCCCTAAAGAAAATCGATCAGTGAAACAGATGTATAATGCATCTGCCCCTTACCCCACTTGGGGACATGGGACTTCACTTTTATCCTTGTTAAATAAATTATGATAGGGTTCAAATTAGCTTAGCAGAGGAATGTTAAAGAAAAATACATGTATTCGCTTTGACTGTTTATTTCATACTAGATTACATTGATGCAAGACAAAAATATTGTAAAATAGTAATACTTTTATTGATTTTACCATGTTCGCTTAAAAAATATAATTAAAAAAATGTGTGCGTGTACTAGAGTATACACGTAAGAAGTGAAACTTCTTTAGGACCTTATTTTTCAAAAAATAATTTACTATATGCAACTTTACAGAAATACATCGAATCACGCGTGGTAGGGATAAGAAAAAGATGGCGCGTAACGGAAAAATGTCAAAAACATTTTTGAAGTGAAACTTCTTTATCGGGGTTGGAAAAAAATTTAGTGTAACATTTTTTCGTTACGCCGTACGCGTGACATTTTTGCGTTACGCCGTACGCGTGAAATTTTTGCGTTACGCCATACTCGTGAAATTTTTAAGGTCATAAAGAAGTTTCACTTCTTACGTGTGTACTCTAGTACACGCACACATTTTTTATTATCATTCACAGTGGCATGGACGCGTTCGGTCGTGTGTGGGACCTGCGGACCGGTCGTTGTGTTATGTTCCTCGAGGGCCACTTGGGGGCAGTGCTGGGGGTCGACTGGTCCCCCGTGGGGCACCACTTGGCCACCGCCGCTGCTGATCATCAGGTTAATATTAAATACTAGCTGCGCCCCGCGGTTTCACCCGCATTGTTCCGCTCCTGTTAGTCTTAGCGCCTATAGCCTACCTCGATAAATGGGCTATCTAACACCGAAAGAATTTTTCATATCGGACCAATAGTTCCTGAGATTAGCGCGTTCAAACAAACAAACCAACTCTTCAGCTTTATAATATTAGTATAGATTTTAAATGCTATAAAACCAAATATTAATTAATTATGTGCGATGGGTCCCGCGATGGCTAAGCGAAGACGCTTAGCTCTCGCATTCATGTGCTTATTACGAATCTATAGATATGCGTATTTTCATCATACATAAAGCCGGCCGAGCCCTATTTTTATGTAGAGGTTTAGGTTATTTACCTAAAAAATCACCCCGTATAATTAAAAAAAATACAAAAATAATTTATTTATTTACAGACAAAAATATGGGATCTTAGACGACGCGCCTGCCTGTATACAATACCTGCGCACACGCATTTATTAAGTGGTAAGTTATAATAAAATATTAATATTATTTATTGTTGTGTATAATAAGTCCTAAAAAATGGGTTGGTATAGAAAATACTTCTTAAAAACTAAATATTTTTTTATTACATATTATTTCGTTTATTTTTTGGAATTGGTTGTGAAGAATCTTAAAGAGTAGCAAATATATTTTTAACGTTGTTTTATAGAGAACTTTGTTTATTTTTACGGCAGCAAATGAAATTTTTAAATGCTTTAAAAATTTTATAACTTAAAAAAATATTACTTTATTTCAAATTTTACTGACCTAATTTTTTCATATGAGTTTTCCATTTAAAAAATCTTCTATTTCACAGACGTCAGATACCAAAAGAGCCACGGCCACTTTCTGCTGACGTCATCGTACGACAAAACGGCCAAACTGTGGTCGAACCCCGCCTGGCATCCATTGAGAACATTATCTGGACATGATAATAAGGTAAAATCACTACATAGTATAAAACAAAGTCGCTTTCTCTGTCCCAATGTCCCTATGTCCCTATCTTTAAAACTACGCAACGGATTTTGATGCGGTTTTTTTAATAGATAGAGTGATTCAAGAGGAAGGTTTTAGTATATAATTTATTATGTTTTAGATATAGCGGGCGAAGCCGCGGGCGGTAAGCTAGTAATAAATAAAAAGTAAAAATTTTTTTTTTTCTTTTTGTATAGCATAGATATAAACACTGGTCGTAGCCGCTTAAAGTGCCTATAGATATGATAATAAGGTAAAAAGTTAAGAATTTTTAAGCTATTGCATAGCTTTTATCTCAGACTTTGAGCGCGGCGACCGAATGTAAAAATTCCGTAACGAAAAAACCTTACACCCTCCACTCCAACCGGCACAGCGATGCGATGCTATGCAATAGCTTTACCGCGGCAGTCCCCGAGTGCCACACGTATTTTTGAAGTGAAAACTTCTTTAGCGGCGTTGAGCACTTTTTCTGTAATGGGTATACAATCTTAAACTCGCGTCAGGACACGTGACCTGATCGAAAAAGCGTAAGACGGATACCATTCCAAAATATCAAACATGCTGAACGTTAATAATCAAGTTTTCACTTCTGCCGGCACTCCCCCAGTGCAACCCGTCTTTTTTTTTATTTATGTATAGCATACACATAAGCTCTGGTTGAAGCCGCATAGAGTGCCTATAGATTTATTATGATAATAAGGTAAAAGTTAAGAATTTTTTTGTATAACAAATTGACAAACGGGTCGCATCCAATCTGGCATCCATTGAGGACACTGTTACTGGACATGATGATAAGGAAAAATTAAAAAAAAATTGACACGATAAAAAGATAAAAAGAGCGTGTGTGCCGAACACACGTGTCAGAAGTGAAACTTCTTTGGCAAGATTCAAGGATACCAAAATCGTCGCCTTACTCCATGACGTGATGGTATCGCCATGACGCGACCTCGAAATTTTACTCTCAACGCGCCTAAAGAAGTTTCACTTCAAAAATCGCTTTTATACCTTATGAATTTTTTTTTGCATCTGCAATATTTTTAGCAAGATCCTAAAAATGTTAGTTCTATGTAAAATAATATTTTTATTTCAATTAAATAGTTTAATCTGCAACAAAATGTTTGCTACAATAGTTAAATTTTAATTTTATGAGTAAAGCCGGCTGACAATCCCTACTCCCTACTATATTCCTACTATCCCTACTAATCCCTACTTATTAATATTATAAATGCGAAAGTAACTGTGTCTGTCTGTTACGCTTTCCTTATACCTCTCAACCGATTTTGATGAAATTTGGCACAGACAATCTTTAGACCCTGAGAAAGAATATTGCGAATACCTTTTATTGCGAAATATGTACCACAGCGTAAAATATTTTTTTGTTCTTTTTTTTTCAGGTGATGAGTGCAGATATCTCAATGGATAATAAATATATAGCAACATGTTCTTACGACAGGACATTTAAATTATGGGCTCCAGATTTAGTATAGTTTTGTGAATAAATTTTGAAATTAATATGTGTGTTTTATTTATGTACATTATATTATGAATTTTCCTGTTGAAACAATATTAAAGTAATTAAGTATCTAATTATTATTTTTTTTAGTCTATTTGCCTATATTTTATTTGTGTTTTATAAAATACTGTTATATATCTAGATATATTTATTTTGTATCATTGTATTCCATTCATCAAAGCCTAAATTAGTTCCAAGCCCAATAGCCCAAAGGTAACACGACATTCATTGACTGGGCGGTACGAAGTTCGCCGGGCCAGCTAGTACCTAATAAATAGTTTTAAAACTACCTACATGATAATATATTGTATGGATACCTTGATAAGTGTACAAATTTTGAATTAAATATGTCCGTTTGAAGTGGGTCAAAATTTGGCCAAAATCGAGTATAAGGAAGATTACATATAAAAAGACATGATACAGGTGAAGCTAATAAAAGCGTGTTGAAAAATCCCGCACATAGATTTGTTGCTTAGTTTTATGTAGTAGGAAAAAGACAACAGTCAAGATATTAATCTATACTAATATTATAAAGCTGAAGAGTTTGTTTGTTTGAACGGGAACTAATCTCGGGAACTACTGGTCCGGTTTGAAAAATTATTTCGGTGTTAGATAGCTCATTCACCGAGGAAGGCTACGACCATCACGCTACGACCAACAGGAGTGGAGCCACGCGGGTGAAACCGCACGGAGCAGCTAGTATAACTAAATTAACATACGTAATGGCCAAATAAAAAAAACGCAATTTTCAAATTTCTTTTAAAGCTGAATTCTATTCTACCTTGAACGCGCAATGTATAAATTTACATAATATGTATTGTCTGCTTTGGTCTGCTTATTCCGAAATCACAAGTGTACGTAATATTTGTTTATTAATTTCACGGTAAATATTGTACATCATACAATATTGAATGTTTTCTATATCGTATTCACGTAGAAACACTTATTATAAAATTAATGAAATCCTTGGTTTTTTAGTGTTTATTTAACATTTACATGTGGACCTAGCATTTTTTATACGGTACTACATATGACTTACCCTTATAAATATGTATAACTTCCCTTATAATCTAATTTATGAATATAACTTAAAGGGAGTTTTATTAAATTTCATTGTTGGCAATAAAGTTCTGTCAAACGGTATATTTTGACATTTATACGTATAGAAAAAAAAACGGGAATAGGGACGTATCGGTGCAATAAAAAAACATCGACAAATACGTAATAATTTATTCTACCAATTAAATAATATTATTATCGGCAGATTATTATCTCAACATAATTATAAAATGTTGCGGATTTTCAGAACTGGATATCAGTTTAATCAATCAATATATTTTGTATTGTAAAATACTGTAACTCTCTCGTGTAATTTAAATTCGATATATGAAAGAAAAAAGGAACAAGAGTAAGTTGAATTAGCAAATGGGTTTTTCAACGACAGGTACCTACTGCTGACTCATATGGTTTGAAAACAAACTTGAAATACAATGACGTTCTATCACGATCTACAAATGAATCATCAACCAGTTTCACTTTTTCTAATCTATTAATCTATTGTCATATTGTTTTAATTCTATGACGTATTTTAATAAACTATTTTATTTATAAAACTTAAAGGTGCTTAGTTTTTTTACAACACATTATTTCCATTTCTAGAAATGCAATGAGTAAATACTATAAATTTTTGTTACAAAACATTTATGAGGAAATGTTTAATACGCATTGTTTAATGTCCACATCAAATTAGATTTTATCTACCGTGTTCACACGATAAGAAAATTGCTTAATTGAAAAGATAACATTTCTTCGACATGTTACATACAATCAAATGTGGTTCATTGATTCTTATCGAGGTTGTTCGACATTAAACGAACCGTCTGTCGCATCACTAGCCAACCAGATTTCGTGCGTAATGTCATTGACTCCACCTCAGAGCAATAAACCTATAGAGTACTTGTATCGAGCGTATACAATTTACATATATTTGTTTCTCTCTATCTAAAGAAAACGTCGTATGAAAGAATGAGATAGCTATAGACTACAAGCTACGTTTCAACATAGTCATGGCACCATTTTTACTATAGGTACGTATTTAGATAGATAGAAGGTGATAGTGATGGGATGTGCTTCAATCGATAAAATCGTGAATGCATTTTGCATTTACGGTTTCGTGAAATAATAAATAATAAAAAAAAAACAAAATTAATCATAAATTTCAGTTGAATACATTATTTGTTTAATCCTACGAATATAATAAATGCGAAATTATGCGAGAATGGATAACTTTCTCTTTCACTGCTGAACCGATTACAATGAAATTTTGTACATACACACATAGGATAGGTTTTATACCGGAAATCCCACGTGAACGGGAACTGTGCGGGATTTTCTTTAAAAACGCGGGCGGAAAGCTAGTATTTTTAAAATAAATTTTAAAACTTGAAATGTAACTAATTTAAAATAAATATCAATAAAGTTAAAGGAGTGAGGAGAAAGGCACAGTCAGCATGAATTTTAACAAGTTCATAAAAGGACAGTCTTAAAGAAAACATTTTCCTTACATCCTACTAATAAAGCGAAAGTTTGTGAGGATGGATGTTTGTTACTCTTTCACGCGAATACTACTAAACCGATTACAATGAAATTTGGAAAAATTACTTTTGATCCCGTAAATCCCACAGGAATGGGAACTATGCGGGTTTTTCTTTGAAAACGCATGTATATTAAGTATGTATTTCAATAGTAGTTTCTCATCTATGAGAACTGTCATTTAATCAACCGTTTAATTTTCACATAGTTACACATTTAAAGTAAATGTGTAAAAAAAATTCCAAATAAAAATTCACTCACACACAAATGTATTTATTATCTAAAGGAACAAAAAAAAACGTAAGCGTAAGATTGCACAATTCTTCTAGAGTATCCATCTTGATAACACGCAGGCTCGAAATGCAGTGAACACAATCTAGCAAATTTCGACGGCGTCCAATCTACACGTCTCATGTTTTATATCCATTTTTTATTTAGCTCTGGAAATCTAAAACAAAATGAATTTATTAATAATTATCTAAAAGAGAAACAACAAACTAAACAGATAAGTCAAATAAAACAACCACGTGGTATTTTTTATTTTCCTGCTGTAGAAAATTTACATCTATTATTTGCTACAACAACTACATATAAATCTGATATAAGAAACAAAATAAATAAATCAACGTTAATATGAAATAGATTTTTTGTCATAAATCGATAATATACGCTAGATGTGTTACAACACTACGGTGGTAAACAAAATGCCAAACGTGATAATATTGTGACATTTTTTAAAAATTATTTAATTCTTTTGCATTCCACAACCCCATAAAGTGGGTAAATGTTACAGTTACAACATAAACTTATAAAAAAGCGCTTGATAAAACCTTCAAATAGGGTTAGAACATAAATATTTATCAATTTGCTGAAAATCACTTACCGATGGAAAGATATTTTTTCATTGTTTTCATCCAAAACTCCCATTCGACTAGTAATAGCCGGTAGCTAAACATACAATAGTGATTTTAGCACACTGACAAATAAAAAGAAACACTATACACTTTACATTTTCTAAATATTTCGTTAAAAACACTTGACGCACTGAGCCCACCAGCTGGTTGGAAAACAAACTGACTGCCGGCGCGCTACGTTTGAAGACAGTGCGGATACTCTATCGCTATCTCAATCTGACTTATGCTGTTATTGACTAAGAGTAAGTAGATTAGAAAATATGTATTTTGTTCTGTCTCAATATAAGAACTCTATAGGTTTATTCCTCTGAGGACTCCACAGTGAAGGCTCGGTTGTGGGGTGAGGTGTTATTTCCCAATTGCATTTAAAATGAACTTATAGCAGACACTGCCCGTTATTTGCCGCGAGCGATCGAACAAATAATTTAACAGTACATTAAGTTTAATTACGACCGTCGGCCGTGTTTACTATTAGTTGTAATTCATCGCTACGAGTTGATAGTCGATAAAATGGTGATCCAAAAAATATGCTGTCTCGGTGCTGGCTACGTTGGAGGTCCTACGTGTAGTGTGATCGCGTTGAAATGTCCCAACATCACTGTAACTGTATGTGACAAGAGCGTGGAGAGAATAAATCAATGGAATTCAGATAAATTGCCGATTTACGAACCGGGTTTGGATGAAGTCGTGAATCAATGTAGGGGCAAAAATCTATTCTTCTCCACGGACATCGCTAAAGGTATTCGAGAAGCTGACTTAATATTTATTTCTGTGAACACGCCGACTAAAACAATAGGCAACGGAAAAGGCAGGGCTGCCGATTTGAAGTACATAGAAGGAGCTGCGCGAATGATTGCCGATTTGGCGACAAGCAATAAAATCGTAGTCGAAAAGAGCACCGTGCCCGTAAAAGCTGCGGAAATTATTATGAAAATCCTTCGCGCTAATACTAAACCTGGTGTAGAGTATCAAATTCTGTCGAACCCTGAGTTTTTAGCTGAAGGAACGGCTATAGTTGATCTTGTGGAAGCGGAACGTGTTTTGATTGGTGGTGAGGATACCCCTGAAGGTCAGAAGGCAGTCCAGGAACTGTGTTGGGTGTACGAACACTGGATACCAGCTAAAAACATCTTAACCACAAACACATGGAGTTCAGAGCTGTCTAAGCTTGCAGCAAATGCATTTTTGGCTCAAAGAATTTCAAGTATCAATTCTCTGTCTGCTGTATGTGAAGCCACAGGAGCTGACGTCTCAGAGGTAGCTAGAGCAGTGGGCCGTGACTCAAGAATAGGTCCAAAATTCTTAGAAGCGTCCATCGGTTTTGGGGGCAGTTGCTTCCAGAAAGACATTCTTAACCTTATATATTTATCCGAATGCTTGAACCTACCAGAGGTAGCAGCATATTGGCAGCAAGTCGTCAACTTAAATGACTACCAGAAAACCCGCTTCACCAGAAAAGTAATTGAATCACTCTTTAACACTGTATCAGATAAGAAGATTGCCATTCTTGGTTTCTCGTTCAAGAAAAACACGGGAGACACTCGGGAGTCGCCAGCTATATACGTTTCAAGTACACTCCTAGATGAGGGAGCGAAACTGCACATCTATGACCCTAAAGTTGAAATGGACCAGATATATTACGAATTAACACACCCTCAAGTGACAAATGAGCCAGAACTAGTTCGGAAGAACATAGAAATCCACGATTCTGCATATTCGGCAGTGACGGGGGCGCACGCGTTAGTACTATGTACTGAATGGGACGAGTTTAAAGAACTTGACTTCAGAAGGATCTACAACGCAATGATGAAGCCAGCGTATATATTTGATGGACGTAAAATCTTGGATCATGAAGCCTTGTTGAACATTGGCTTCCACGTGCAGACGATTGGCAAGAAATTATCGAGGACAGGCAGTATTCGTGCACAGGGGAGCCAGACTTTGCCTTAAGTGTGAGTATATTTTCCTTATTTTATTTATTAAAAAATAATATTTAGCCTTTTTTATGAAAAAAAATTGAATCAATTTACAAAGAATAGGATGGCAATAAGAATTTAATTTAAATCATAAATGGTGATCTGGTTTTAGAAGATTTTTTTGTATGTACATATTACATAATAATATGATAATACATACACAATAATTTAACAAACATAATCTATACTTATATTTTAAAGCTGAAAAGTTTGTTTGTTTGAACATGCTTATCTCGGGAACTACTGGTTCGATTTGAAAAATTCTTTCGTTGTTAGATAGCCCATTTATCGAGGAAGGCTATAGGCTATTTAACATCATGCTAAGACCAACAAGATCGGAGCAATACAGGTGAAACCGAGGGGCACAGCTAGTGTATGATATTAGTTAAATAGAGAGTTTTACCAACAAATAAAACTTACCTATTATTTTTTCTTCAATATCCGGAATCCATCTTGAGTCAAGCACCCCCTCTTTGTGCCTTGAGTCAGCGTTTCCCCTACCTCTCCGCTGGTGGCGCCCTCTATCGTACGGTTTTGGTACTACTTACAAGGCGCCTGAGCACCGGGTGAAGTCTCGTCATTATGGCACTCATGATGCACCAGGTAGACATTACCTGGATTCCGGATATTGAAGAAAAAATAATAGGTAAGTTTTATTTGTTGGTAAAACTCTCTATTATTTGTTTCGTATCAATATCCGGAATCCATCTTGAGTGATTTGTTTGTTATCACCTGGTGCGCAAGCTATGTCTTATGCACATAGCTTGTAATAGACGCTATAATGTGTATGTAATAAAAATAATAAACATTGAATGTTTAATAAACTATTTATTCTTACTAATCAACATACAATGTGAATATTCAATCTTTAATTTTATGTACTTAACATCATTAATTCTAAACAGGATCAAAATAATTAGACAATGATACCGATTCATTACAATTAGACCTATTATATTCAATCAATTCTTTTTGGTAATAATTCTGGAAAGTATGTATTGCCTTCCAATTACCTGTTTCAAGAATTTTGTCTATTGAAAAATTTTCTACCCAATTTAAGGAGGCTACAGCAGATCTTACAGATCCTGGAGAAGCCTCTATACCAGCCTCTTTCAAAAGGGATTTTATCCAGCCGCCAATAACAGTTCTAGATGCAGGCTTAGATTCACCTCTAGCTGTGATAAAAAGATGATTAATGTTATTTCGACGCTGTACTGTTATTTTCAATAACTGTCTTATCCAAAAAATTAAGTTTAAGTTCTTAATAGGGTGTTCTCTAAGCCTCCACCCAGACTGCCTACGATTAATACTATCAGTCTTAGAACCAAAAGCTGGCCAGAATACAATTGAATTATTTTCATCCACAAAACTGTCGCTGTCAATACGAAGTAAAGTAAGGTCATGAACTCTACGACCAGAGGCTAATAATAATAAAGTAGATGTAAGTCTAGAAACCTGATAAATATTATTTTCATCTATACTATGTGAAGAAATATAATCTAGCAACTTTTTTGGATTCCAAATAGGCGGTTTTACAGGTTTATTTCGAGCAACAGATATAGCTTTGAGCATGTGCTTTATGAAAAAATTTGATGACATGTCAATATTAGTAGAAACACTAGTAAATGTTGAAATAACTGATTTGTGTACTAATATAGTTCTATATGCAAGTCCAACATCGCAATGTAAATGTGCCAGGTATCGCGCCACCTGATCGGCACTCGGACATTTAAAATTAATAAAATTTGACTCACACCATTTCTTCCATCTAACCCATGCTGATTTGTAAGTGTTCAATGTTGAGCTTCGCCAACTGGACATTAAAAGTTCTTGTTCCTGATTCGTCCAACCTGCTAATATTTCTTGCCACCCGACATCAACCAGGCTTCCAATTGCAGGTCTTGTACTTGTGGCGGGTGCATACCCGTTGTCGTGTCGATTAACACCTGTGCTAGATCTGGAATGAGATAAGGATGATCCAGCGCTCTCCGCTGTACATCTGCCCGCCAAAACGCTTTGTGCCATTTGGGGGCAATCAGAATGTACCTCCCCGTAGCCTCGTTCAGGTGATGTAGGACTGTCGGGATGAGATTTGGCGGGGGAAACAACCACCCTAGACTGTAATTCCACTGGTGACAAAAGGCGTTGTGATGCTGCGCCATGGGGTCTTGCAAGTCCACTGTCACATAGTTTGGGATCACATGAGCTGAGGTTGAGGCAAAGAGATCTATTACTGGAGTTCCCCACCTTCGAAATATCTTCATCGTGGCCGGTGGTAGCAGATGCCATTCGGGACAAGGTTTCTGACGAGACAGAGCGTCCACTTCGGCGTTGTACCTGCCCGGAAAGTATTGCGCTTGGAGATGAATGTTGAGCCCGTCCAAAATCGCCAGAAGCTGTCGAGTTAAATTTAGAAGCTTTTTTGATTTTGTCCCACCTTCCTTGTTTATGTATGCCACGACTGTTCGATTGTCCGTTTGCAGAAGAATATGAGCATCTGCTAACTGGCTCTGTTCCTGCAAAATCGATGCATATACCGCGAACATCTCCTTTTGATTGGCGTGCCACGCTAATTGGCGCACTGTCCAGTGACCGAATATGTTTTTGCCTCCTAGACAAGCCCCCCAACCGATATCCGAGGCATCCGTCGTTAAAAGATGAGTTATTGCAGGTAGATGAATGGGCGAGCTCGTCCCGATTGCGTCCTTCCACCATACCAGGTCCTCTATCACTCTTTTCGGGATTTGAACCTTGCGATAGGGATGGTTCATTGGTAGCTGTCGACTGTAACATTGCAGTGAACGACAGTGAAGTCGTCCCCTTGGAACGACGAATGCGGCGAAGTTGAGTCTCCCCATTAAGGATTGATATTGCTTTAGGGACCAACTGCCTGTTTCGATCTGTTTTTGAAGTGCTTTGCGTAGCGTTAGGCACTTCGGCACCGACAGGGACTTTGCGTTGAGCGTTGTGTCCCAGGTAATGCCGAGAAACTCGAGGCATTGGGTCGGTACCAACACAGATTTTTCGAAATTTATGTTCAAGCCCAATAGCGACATGATTTTGATTGTTTGAGCTATGTCGTCTGCCAGCTGATGCATGGACTGATTCGCTAGAAGATAATCGTCCAAATAGACTACGCACCTGATGCCTTTGCTCCTGAGAAACTCTGCCACCCAATTGGTCAACGTGGCAAACGTTCTTGGTGCCGAGGAGAGACCGAAGGGCAGGCACGTCATCTGCAGCAATTGGTGCCGACTTGGATCTTGGTGATAATTGAGTCTTAAGAACCTGCGATGGCGTTG
This sequence comes from Colias philodice, assembly GCF_061535455.1. Classification (NCBI taxonomy): domain Eukaryota; kingdom Metazoa; phylum Arthropoda; class Insecta; order Lepidoptera; family Pieridae; genus Colias; species Colias philodice. The sequence continues at coordinate 2,018,165 of NC_143114.1, read as the reverse complement.
ACAGATAGGCACTTGAAAGTAAGCTTGGCTCAAATCCAGTTTCACCATCCAATCGGAATCCTGCAAAAAGGCTGGCACGCGAAAATGGCTGAATAATTGAAATGGCTTTGTTTTGATGAAGAAATTTAACCGCTTCAAATTGAAAATTGGACGGTGGCTTCCGTCGGGTTTCGGTATCAAAAAGAAAGTCGAAAGGTAACTTGGAGTTGTCTCTGCTAGTTCTAATATTCCCGATTTCAACATGTCTTTTATTTGTAAGGTCATGTCTGGAGACGTCTGTGTTCGATATTTTTCCATTATAAGCGAATTTGGAAATATCAGCGGCGGTTTTTGGATAAAGGGAATACATACTCCACTTAGTAGTTTGCAAATTTGTTTTGGTGCACCGAAATTGCTCCAGACACTTTGAAATTGTTTGAGACAGCCGCCGTAAAATAATTGATAGTCATTCGCGATTTTTATTTTTAAACGAAGGCCGCGATCCTTTTTCTTTTTGTTTATAACTACCTGATTTGTTTCTATTTGCGTATTTTTGTTGCCTAGATGTGCGTTTACCCTTTTTAGAAGATGACGAGTTGTGTCGAAAAAAATGTTCATTCGATTGTGAGCTTGTTGACGGTTTAGATTGATTGTGCTGATTACGAATGAAATTATCCTTTATGTGAGGCCCTGATCGAGGTAATGCTATTAATTTCTCGGCCCCCCCAATTTTTTGGAGATAGTTTTGCACTGACTCGTCATTAAATAACGTAGACGCACTTGGAGGTATTTTAAATAAAACGTCGCGGTGAAATTCCTCCGGAATTTGTTTAAGCAACGACTCGCGGCGTAAAGTAATACAGTCTGCCCGTCTTCCACAAACTATTTGTAATAATTCGTCAGTAACTTTATTGTATGCCGATTCTTTAGAAAATAACGATTCTATCTTATTAAACAATGAGTTTGGCGTTAACGACTCTTTTTCTTGACTAGCCCAATCTACTAATGATTGCAACGTTTTTTGTAATTCATCTTTTTGGCAAAGTATAGCATTAGTTAAGGCTGCAAATGACCGCTCGATTAAATAAGAACGAGGGTCCTCCCGAAGCATACCCGATTCATACCGTTTTAAAGAATCGTTAACACTCAATTCCACAAAACCGGGTGTTGTCAAATACTTCTTTTGTACATCAACAAAACGAATAGCGTACCAATCATCGCGGTTAAATCGTTGTAAATTGTGCAATTTGTTTAGATAAATTTCACTCGATTGCGAATAAATCGGATCTTTGACGGTAGTTTTTAATTCGGATAAATTCAATTGAGATGTAGATGCGCCTTCCGTACTTAGGGTAGGTGGGCGTAAATTTAAATCGCTATTTGAATGAAACACATTTTCAACGTTCTGATTTACAGTAGGAAGACCGTTGGCAAACGCGGCATTTTTGGTAATTAAATCCGTTAGATATGCAACTTGGTACGATAGCATGTTTAAGTGTTCAAAACTCACGGTTTGTTCTTCTTTACCCGCCTTTTTAAACCTTTTTCGGTGCACACGTGTATCCTGCAAATCACTGTCACTGCTCGAAGAGACGCTTTCACAATCCGAAGTCGGTGGAGAAGACTGGCGACGCTTCCCAGAACCCGATTCTTTATTAACCGGTTCCTCATTGTGCTCGTAGTCCTGATTCTCCATAATTATCAAAAACGGAGAGGTTGCACTTTACACTTGATAGTTTTAAATTTTAATTTTAAACGTTTAAACAAAAAAAAAAAACTAATTAAATTAAAACGTAAAGTACACTTCTAGCTGACTTGTGCACGGCACAAAGAACGACGCTATAATGACGAGACTTCACCCGGTGCTCAGGCGCCTTGTAAGTAGTACCAAAACCGTACGATAGAGGGCGCCACCAGCGGAGAGGTAGGGGAAACGCTGACTCAAGGCACAAAGAGGGGGTGCTTGACTCAAGATGGATTCCGGATATTGATACGAAACAAATAATAGTAAAATAAAACAGACTATCTTCATAGGATTTTAGTAAACAAACTAAAAAAATTTATAGCCATACTTGTGTTAAAATATTATCTTACTAGCGGTCCGCCCCGGCTTCGCCCGTGGTGCATATTTCGCAATAAAAGGTAGCCTATGTTCTTTCTCAGGGTCTAAAGATTGTTTGTGCCAAATTTCATCAAAATCGGTTGAGAGGTTTAAGCGGGAAACCATAACAGACAGACAGAGCTACTTTCGCATTTATAATATTAGTAGGGATTAAACCTGTATTCACAAAGATACAATCCTCAATTTTTCTCTTATTTTTAGTCAAGTTTTAACTACATTCTTAAAGTCTACTAGATGTAAGATAAAAATAGGTTCACCATTTATCAAAACCTGTTTCCATGAAATAAACAGGTGAAATAATAAAAAATAATGCATAACTATTTTATAATTAAAGAGTATTTACTGCAATTTCACAGTAGATCTAAATAACTATGATAAGGTTTTGAATTTCATAGCAATAATGCAATTATACTTATCGGAGACCATTGCAAATTAATATTTATGAAGAAAATTGTATACAATTTGTTTTGTATTGTAATATTTTGCAAATTTTATGGTTTGTTATAGGCATTTCAGTGGCTTTTTTCCACCAAAGGATGTACGTCTCAATTATCCATACTAATATTATAAATGCGAAAGTAACTCTGTCTGTCTGTCTGTTACTCAATCACGCCTAAACTACTGAACCAATTTGCATGAAATTTGGTATGGAGATATTTTGATACCCGAGAAAGGACATAGGCTACTTTTTATCCCGGGAAAATGACGCAATCCCGGAAATCCCACGGGAACGGGAACTATGCGGGTTTTTCTTTGAAAACACGGGAGAAGCCGCGGGCGGAAAGCTAGTTTCAAATATACCTATTTCCTTATGAGTAGGGTATATTATACCCTATGTAAAAATATCTATACTATTATTATAAAGCTTAAGAGTTTGTTTGTTTGTTTGAACGTGCTAATCTAAGGAACTATTGGTCCGATTCTAAAAATTTTTTGGTGTTAGATAGTCCATTTATTAAGGAAGGCAGGCTATATTATATCACCAACGCCAAGACCAACAGCAGCGGAGCAATGCGGGTAAAACCGCGGGGCGCAGCTAGTTTATAAAATAAAACGAAAGGAAATATCTTTGTAAAACATGATGCATCAGATATTTATTTGTGAGTAATACATTATGATTACAGGATATATCTATATAATGAAATGTAAATATTTTTATAATAATTCAATACACGTTACTGCGTTGACTGGCAAGATGTAGTCTTATTTTAAATACTCAGAATTTTGTATTCTACTTTGCATGTTATAAGCGTCCTTGTCTATGTTAGTTAGATAGACAGAGATGCACGAAAGTTACTAATCAAGAGGTCCGCCATCTAAATTTTGTTCACGTTCAATTTTTTAATTTTTATTAAAAAAAAAATTATTTACTTTGGCGGGAATTTTTGCCCGTGTCGTAACTAGACTTCTATAAGGAGCTCTTTTGAATAGTAGATTTTTTATTTAAAAAAAAATGATCTGCAATTTTTTATATAAAAACTGTTCTACACTACTGTAAATATCACAATGGGTATTTCTATTTTAAATTCATTGAAACAAGGAAATATGGATTTCCCAGTAAATATGAAACTGATAAACTGATACGTTGTTGTCTTTGCTTACGTATTAAACTTTCATCGTACTATTTTTATTACTCGACTGCGGCAAATTTAGGGTTGTGTTTTATCTATGTTTATGTATTTCTTTCGCCCGCGGGTTGTTCATAGTGAAAAATAAGTGGCGGAGTTTTGGCGCCAAAATGTGAAAAAAGTTTAAAACTTTTTTGGGTTTTATTTTTTGTTTCGTAATAATTTTAAAGGAAAAAATAATAAAAAGGATTCGAAACGAAGAATTAAATAGGCCATATTCGGATCAGAAAGTTAAAATATAAAAATAGCGGTACGGTAAGTAAATTAATTACTTATTTCGGAAAAAAATAATACTTAATTTTAATTAAACTTACAATATATAAATAATTTATCAGTTAGTTTTGTGCACGTAGTATGAAATAAGGAATTAAAAATTGGAGGCGCGTTTTGAAACAATTTATTTTTTATTTTTTTATTTATTCTAAAAACTATTTTCTAGAGACTGCCAACTTCTTCGCGTACCTAGTTACCTAGGTAGTTTATTACGTAATTTATGGCATTAACAATGTGATGAAAATGCAAGTGAATAGTCAGTAAATATTTATGTTTTTGTCAGAGTTTCACTGTTATTAACGTTACATAATGTAACAGTTATTTCTTATTTCATGATTTTACTTTCATGTTTCGTTTGCATTTATTTATCACGGGATGATGTGGGCGAAATAGATGAAAAAAAATAAAAATACATTTTCAACCGTCTTGTAACTTCGAACATTGGACTTGAACGGATTTTGATAATTTTTTAATTAGTTTTTGTTCTGTAGCGAATAGGTACTTTTCATTTTTTATTTGAAAACTAGTGCCTCCTATTTAAAGATTTAGTTCCGACAATTTGAAGTCGGTTTTGTTATTTGATAAATAATTACAAGTGTGAGTTTTTAGATATTTACTTTAAACTTTTTAGAGTTTTAGAATTACTAATATTTTTTCATTCACTAAACACTTTTTCGTTCCACTACACGCATCGCGATGAAACATACATTCGACAAATCCGCATTGTGATACGGAATCAACGATGTGTGTAGAAAACACATTATACATACATGCAATTACTAATAATTTTAACATCCGGAAGTACATGCAGAAGTTTAAACTCATGTTCAATTTTGGGTATTTGTTAATTCTAGTTTTAACTATTCATGTTTTTCTTTTGAGTTACAATTAATATTTAAACTAGGGAAAACGCGTTATAATGAAAAATAAATTGTATTCAGTAGTTATTCGGAAATTACTTACAATGCAAATTTCTTGCTGGTAAAGTAATTCAAAATTTACTTAATCAATATTTCAGACACCCATACAAAATGTCACTAGAAACAGTTCAAAAAGCATAGGTTCTAACAAGAACAATGATTACCTGTATTATCCCTGGATAGCTCACTAGAAAAATGCATCCAGTAAATAATTGGTCGAAATATTTAAGTTAAAATATAATCTACAAACAAAAAATCGTTTTTCATTAATTTCGGACAGAAGCTACAAGTATTTTTTTGTGTTTGTTCATGCATCATTATTTCTCAGAAACACATGTGGCGCTGCAATGTGTTAACAGAAAAAATATACGAAGGAAGTGAGGGTGCTGTCGGATGTTAGACTAGTTTTATTTTGTGTGCGGAGCACATGTGTCAGAAGTGAAACTACTTAGGCAAAATTCAAAGATACCAAAATCGTCGCCTTTCTCCATGACACGACCTTGAAATATTACTCTCACCACGCCACATCTTAATATCTTAAATCTTAATCTTAATACTATAATAAAGGCGAAAGTTTGTAAGTATGGATGTATGGATGTTTGTTACTCTTTCACGTAAAAACTACTGAACCGATTACAATGAAATTTAGCACACATATAGAGGGTAACTTGGATTAACACATAGGATAGGTTTTATCCCGGAAATCCCACGGGAACGGGAACTATGCGGGTTTTCCTTTGAAAAAGCGGGTGAAGCCGCGGGCGGAAATCTAGTAAAGTATAATTTGTCGGTTTGTTTGTAAGTCTGTCGTAAAGCAAAAGGGAAAATTGAAATAGAAAATGAAAATATGCGTTATGATAAAAATTACCTTGGAGGAATAAAGATTATTTTTTTTGCAACATAAGCAAAAAAATAAAAATAAAAAGTTAAAATAGAGCGTGTGAGAATTTTTGCAAGCGAGCAAAGTCGCAGGCGGAAATATGGGTTTTGAAATTATTACATGAACTCAAATGTTAACTAATTTTATGTCTTCTAAACCTCACCATAACAACGTTATTATTTTTATTCCAAAATTTATCTTTACCTAGATGTCTTTCCTTTATTTTTAATCTTAACATTATCTACTATTTTGCAATTACCTACCTACCTCTTTGAAAACCAAAAACTACCTCTTTATTCTGTAGTGTTTTTTTTTTGTTTATTTTGACATGACATGAAAAACGCATCAATTAGATGTGTGCGAGCCAAGAGCCAATATGCAAACAGCCTTGACATATATTATGCTTATTGTCTCTGCTATCAATCTAATATTTATGGCCATGTCAAACGTGCAGCGTTTTTAACGGCTCGTTTGCATAATCTGTACGATACGGCACTAAACTAGCGTAGTAGCTAAACTTTAACAATTATAAGCTAAGAAAAATAATACGTTGAGTTTGTCCCACATTTACTGTATCAGTAGTTTCCCTACCATTTATAATAGCTAGTTTCACTACTTCTAGATTTGCTCTGTCTAACTTAACTTTAAATTAAAATTCCACGATATAAAATATGTAATTTATGACACTATAATATGTATAGCAAAAATATTTGCTTATGGCTGGCATTACGCGATATCGTGAGACTGAATTCAGAATCTGACTTCAGGTAGTGTACTTCACACATATCTTAAAAGATCTGCATCAGACAGTTACAAAACCCTTCTGCTCTTCTTCTCTTCTCAGTAAATAAATGAAATAAAACTTAATTATTTTGATTATATGTGATAGATAAACTATAGGATTTAAGATCGTAAATAAACGCCGCGTTCGAACCGCCGCTCGTTTGTCGCGACGTAAGGTCACGTATTTTTATAAAAAAAGGAAAAATGAAGGTTCATCGATCGCCTTGAGTGCTCGTGATCACTCGATGTATCGGTTACGCCATTTGCAATTAATATATTACGGAAATAAATTGATGATATTAATTAATTTACTAATAAAACTTCCGTTATTTTAATGCTTACTTCTTATTCTCAAAAAAAAATAGGTAGATTAGATTTTTTGTTTTTGCAGTGAAGCTTCTTTAGGCGCGTTGAGAGTAAAATTTCAAGGTCGCGTTATGGAAATACCGTCACGTCATGGGGTATTAGGCGATGATTTTAGTATCTTTGGATCTTGCCAAAAAAGTTTCACTTCTGACGCGTGTGCCTGCCCGGCACGCTGTTTTTTTTTTTAAAGAAATAAGGATTTGTTTTAACAAAGGACCAAGTGAAGATTCAAGATATCAAAATTTCACTTAAACAATTTTTTAAGCCTTATAAAGTTATAAATTTATAATCATTGCGCCTATTATTTATTTATGAAAAAATATTTATTTTAATTTTCATAACAATAAAATATATGCCGTCAAATTGATTTTAGTACTTCTCTTTTTTGAAGTCGGTTGCAACCAGATAAAGATGATACACAAATGTTTAGGTATTTCCATAATCTTATCAATTTTTTTATGAATCTTTTTTTATCATAAATCAAATTCTTGGAAGATTATAAATACGCGTATTCTGTACGTTATACCGGATATGTCAGATATCAAATAACATCAAAATCAGTCCAGCTGTTCTGATTATAAATACCATCCATACTTTTGAAAATATATAACGCGGTTTTACTCCGCTCCTATTGGTGTTAGCGTGATGATATACTAACAGCCTTCCTCGATAAATGAGCTATCTAATACTGAAATATTTTTTCAAATCGGACCCGTACTTCCTGAGTTTAGCATATCCAAGCAAACAAATAAACTCTGCAGCTTTATAATATAACTAGCAGTCCGCCCCGGCTTCGCCCGTGGTACATATTTACGTTTTCTCTACGTAAGAACCATCATCGTACTTCAAGGAATATAATAAAAAAAGAATTATCGTAATCGGTTCAGCCGTTCTCGAGTTATGCGCTTACCAACACATTTTGCGATTCATTTTTATATATAAGATTATTAGGTTTTAGACAAAGTGGGCGAAGCCGCGGGCGGAAAGCTCGTATGTAATAAACCTTTAAAAAAATCATTCAACAATTTGCGGGTTAGGTACGAACATGTCACATTTGGACCCCAAACTAGGACAGCCTGTATTCTGGGCTCCACCTTCCTTAATGACACAATAATAACAGAACTGTAGCATAATATTAAGACCGGCTACTCACGTACCTGCACCAGGGGCAATATTAGAATTGGACCCTTAATTGGCTCCTTAATTGTGATGTGTATAGGCAAGCAGGGGCAATTTAGAGAACAACTGAAATCGGTCCGACCGCCGACCAATCGAGATTGTTCCGATATCGCCCCTGCAGGTACGTGAGTAGCCGGCATTACTAAATATTTTTTAAATCTATACTTATATTATAAAGCGTTTGTTTGTTTGAACGCGCTAATCTCGGGAACAACTGGTCCGATTTGAAAAATTCTTTCGGTGTTAGATAGCCCATTTATCGAGGAAGGCTATAGGCTATATATCCTCACGCTAAGACCAACAGGAGCGGAGCAATGCGGGTGAAACCGCGAAGCGCAGCTAGTGAATTATATAAAGCAAAATTCCAATCTGTAAAAGTTAGAGGAAACAACGTCCATTATCTGGCAAAGATAAAACGCGAAAATAGTGTATTTTATCGCACACCATAAAACACTAAATAACCAAATCGGATATTGGAAATAAAGATATAATTTATAATATTTTCACATTTATTTGATATTTCGTTTTAAATGCGTGTTTGGAAATCGTAAAATTATGTCAAGATCGTTATCTCAAAACTATGGTATGTTTCCTGTACTGATAAAGAGTAAACATGTATTTTAATTAATATGCTGTGTTTTAGTGACGTTAAAATGTAATTACTCGAACGCATAGCTATACTTAATCCTACTATAATATTACTAGCTGTGCCCCGCGGTTTTACCCGCAGTGCTCCGCTCCTGTTGGTCTTAGCATAATGAAATAATATAGTCTATAGCCTTCCTCGATAAATGGGCTATCTATCACTGAAATAATTTTTCAAATCAGACCAGTAGTTCCTGAGATTAGCACGTTCAAACAAACAAACTCTTCGGCTTTATAATATTAGTATTGTATGGATAAATGCGAAATATTATATTTAATTAATTATCTTATCCCAGGTAAATGTATATTATAGACCAAATTATATAAAATTATATATAAATATTTAATTTTGTTTCAGGAAATTATGATCTACTCGGTGACTACAGAAGAAGTGAACCATTATTGATGTAGTTAAGTAAAATTCGACAATACAATTTAGCTTTGAACATACACGACCCGGTTGCCTGTTAAAATTATCTAACTTTAATGTTGCCAGTTTCAAAAAGTGTGTTGATGAGAAATGCTTAATTTCTAAAAATTTTTTTCTACTGAGTTTTAATAATTATTAATTAATGAATATAATCTTAATCTTAATATATATAAATCTCGTGTCACAATGGACTCCTAAACCACTTAACTGATTATAATAAAATTCGCACACCATGTGCAGTTCGATCCAACTTGAGAGATAGGATAGTTTAAACATGTAGGTACCACGGGCGAAGCCGGGGCAGACCACTAGTATATGTATATAAATCTCGTGTCACAATGGACTCCTAAACCACTTAAACGATTATAATAAAATTCGCACACCATGTGCAGTTCTATACATGTAGATACCACGGGCGAAACCGGGGCGGACCGCTAGTTAAATATTATTTTTAGAGATTTGTGTCATTTCATTATCACACTTTTTATTAAGTAACATAAATATTTGAACAAAATCTTGTTGAATCAAGTATTATTAGAAAGAAACTATACATATATTATTAATTATTATATAGGATTATTTTTTTAAGTTTCGTCGTCGTCGTTTCTTTTCAATGTTTACATACCTACCTAATTTAAATTGGTATTCCTAGAAAATTATTTTTGCATTTGGTTTATTCCTAAGTCCTATTTTTTAGTATATTAAGTTTCGCGCTTGACCGGTCTTTGCTTTGATGTACTTAGAATAACTTAAAACTGAAATGAACTTCATTACTTTTACTTGATCAGAGTTTTATTTTTTTTTTACATTTTAGGCATATTTTTTATAGATGGCAACTAAAAACAAAGACTGGTCGACTCAACTCGCTTATTTTTACTCAAATATATACACAAATCATATTTTAGGTAATTTTAAGTTACTCTCCTAAGTATTATTATTATGTGCATTTTAATTTGTTACAATGCTGAAAAAATTTAAAAAAAGTCGTGATCTTGGTTTGTTTTTCTTTTCGTATTGAAAATTATTACAAGAAATATTATTTTTTCATGTGTAAGTGTAAAAAGCCATCTGTATTTAATGTGGTACTCTGAAAATACAAATGAAACTAGTTCTTTATTTGAAAAAAAAAAATTTCGAGATTATTTGCCCATTAATATTTTTTGCGTTGTAGCATATTGGTACTAGGTATATTGTTACCTACCTATATTAGTTCTATATTTTATTTAAATTTAATTGTCGTTAATAAAGAATTATAAATCGAATATATTTTTAATCTATGATTTTTCGTGCTAATCAACAATATTTACGTTTCGTATTGCCATATTTAAAAATGAATACAAAATTTTTTCTGTATAAAATGTTTCATAAAAAAATAGATTTAATATATGGCAACTTTTGTCTACTAGTACAATTTTCTTTACGAATTTACATTTGATTTTGTATAATTCAATAAAATATGTATTTTTTTTTAACTACCCTTATTTCAATGTATTTGACTAAATAGATAATTGTAATTAGAGAAATTAATTAATAGTCGAAAAGGACAAATATTTTTTGTATTATTTCCAGTGTATTTTATTATAAATAAATGTATACTTATACAATACTTGATTTTTTTATTTTACACGAGCCCCTAAATAATAAAAAACACAATAAAAAATGTGTGCGTGTACTAGTGTACACACGTAAGAAGTGTAACTTCATTATGACCTTATTTTTCAAAAAATAATTTACTAAGTATATGCAACTTTACAGAAATACGTCAATCACGCGTGGTAGGTACACAAGATGGCGCGTAACGGAAAAGTGTCACGCGTAACGAAAAAATGTTACACTAAATTTTTTTGCAACCCCGATAAAGAAGTTTCACTTCAAGCAATATTTATGATGCTGAGAACACAAAAATTAAAAAAAAAATTGTTTGAACAGAAGTTACCTTACATTGAAATAAACTGGTTTTTCTAAGGCCAAATTTATTACAATGACTTACGTAAATCTATTGTTAATTTAAAAATAAAACAAAAACGATGTTTGAATACATCACGCTATTAATTTATTCATATTGGTATCTTTTAAATGAAACTAAACACTTGTACACTGTAGGCGACAGCAAGGTAACCAAATTGAGTAAAAATGTACAAGCAGCAGCCTTATTGATTTGAAGCAAACTCACACGACTGTCCATCCATCGGTATAGAAAAAAAAATATGTAAAAAGTAGACACAGCATAAGTGTGCATACTATAATATTTATAAAATTTCTAAGTACATACCTATATCGAAATCTATCAATAATATGATAATATTAAGAGTTTGTGTTTTACGCGCTAATCTCAGGAACTAGCGGGCCGATTTGAAAAAAAAATATCTAAATAAACTTCATATGATATTATGACACTAAAAGCACAGACTAATAATAATATACTACGTATACAACTAAAAGATATTATTTATTATCGTTTTAACTCAAGATCCAATCTTGATATAACTTTGCAATGAGGCGTGCAAAAATTTATTTTCGTAAAGTAGGCCTAAATAGATCAAGACAATTTTGAAGATTTTCCTTCGGAAATATTAAAATGAAGATAATAATTTTATCTTAAGATTATTCGTGGAATATTATTAAGCTGTAGAGTCTATTTGATTGATTATATTTTAATGCTTACTTAGACGTACGAGTTCGTGGTGAAAAATATTTTGTGTTGAATAGTCCATTTATCTTATGGTAGGAGATTTATCTCAAACTCAAACATTTATTCTTTCAACTAGACTTCCTTCAGAATCAATTTTAAATCGACAAAATACAGAATGTACACCGGTTCCGAAAACAGTTTTTACTGTGATGAGCCAACAAGAAAATCATCAATGACTTATGGAACAGAGCATCCATGAAAACTTGAGAACAGATGAATTTGACATTGGAGGATATAATAGCATGGTTAAGTATCTATGTAGGTATTATTAAAAACTACGTATTCAAAAACTTGGATTTTGATACGCTCGCTGCTCTAGCAATAATAACAATATTAATAGAAATTCAAATTTTATCTAAATCTTACTACTTACTAGGTATCATCTACTATTAGGTAGGTAATTCTATTAATTTAAAGGAGAAGAGTTTTACAAAAAAGAGGTATTACAAAAATGTTATTTATGTACGTGATCCCTGAGTGTTATAGGCATTACATACCACGGGTGAAGCTGCGGCGGATCACTAATATTCTCATAAAAATAATCTATCTATACTAATATTATAAAGAGGAAAGGTTTTGGTTTGTATGTATGTATGTATGGTTTTCACGCATTTTCTACTGGACCGATTTTGATGAAATTTGGCACAGATAATCTTTAGACCCTGAGAAAGAATGTACCACGGGCGAAGCCGGGGCGGACCGCTAGTATTCTATACTAATATCACAGACTTATAATAATATACTACGTATAGGTACAACTAATATTATAAAGCTGTAGAGTTTGTTTGTTTGTTTGAATGCGCTAATCTCAGAAACTACTGGTCCGATTTCAAATATTCTTTCGGTATTAGATATAAGATAGCCCATTTATCGAGGAAGGAGGAAATATCGTCACGTTGACCAACAGGAGCTGAGCACTGCGGGTTCAACCGCTAAGCACAGCTTGTAATAAATAAAATATAATGTCAATTTGACGATTTTTAAGGCATCATTCTGTGTCCTCGATTTTGATCTACATATTGACATTACTAATGATGAATGAATTAAAAACCCATAAATTTAAACTAATTTTGCCTCCTTTTCCGCATAACCTTTTCATCTGTCAATTATTGTCAAGTCGATTAATTCCTGTCTGGCAAGTTTTTTTGATTAATTTTAATTTGTGAAACGATTTTTTAGTTACTGATTTGTTCAACTTGGTACAAAGTAGTAGGTTTGCTATAGTATAAAAACATATATTTACAAAAATTATCGTCTTGTCACCTTCTGCACAGATGAAATGAACCCCATGTCCCCTAGTGGGGTATGGGGCAGATGCATTATACATCTGTTCCACTGATCCAATTTTTAGTACAGTACAGTTTTGACAGACCAAGACTTTTTAAGGTTGTTATTTTGTCCACTGGGAATCGAACCCTGGATCTACTCTCTCTCAATAACTTCATTTAGGATGCTGTATTCAGTATTACGCATTAATATTACGCATTTGTATCAGTGACAAAATTGTATGACCATTACTATATTGCTCTTCCACCAATTTTCATTTATATCCAATATTAATTTAGTTTGAAGTTTGAAGCGATACTATTGGTTATTTACAAACACACTCCCCGCTACGCATCCTCGCACATTATTGGTTGAATAGCACACTTAGTGTTTAGAGATTTATCTTTACTATCTAACTCATCAAATTGGCATAAAGATAAGGCATTAAGATCGGAAATAAGAAAGAGGAGGATATTTAATAAAACACAAAAATAATTACAAATTGCTATTTCTTTATTAAAAATTACACATTATAAACAACGTCTCCGTCGAAATATCTCAAAAATAACTTCAATAATAATAATATACAGACGAAAATGTCAAATTAAATTAATTTAGGCTGCCCTTATCACAACATAACTCTTACACTATCATGGCAATATTTTTGTATTCGACAATTGTTCAAAAACATTTTTTTTCAGTTAAAAAAAGACGTGTGGCACTCGGGGACTGCCGCGGTAAAGCTATTGCATGCTATGCCTTCAAGCCACACCTCCGTGCCCGTCGGAGTGGGGAGCGTGAGGTTTTTCGTTACGCAATTTCTGGATTCGGTCCCCGCGCTCAAGGCCCGCGATAGAAGCTATGCAATAGCTTAATAAAAATAATACATGCATGTTTAAATGTAATGTTATGTAAATAATTGTGCGAATGTGAAATTTTGGATCAGATTATTTTAGTCAAGAGCTATTTATTGAACGTTGAAAACAAAATAAATAAAACTAAGAAACCAGCATCGATAACAAAAAAAATTAAAAATCATTAGAATTGAATATAAAAAAAACAAATGCTTAGTTGTCATAGCAACATACATATCGTATCATAAAAAAAACGTTCAAAAGAGTACAAAAAAATATAATTTATATACTGAAACTAAATTTTCTGCACATCATTCCCAACGTAAAAATTCACACCCCCGAAATTATTTACTCACAAGTGTCAAAAAATCAATGCATCGAAATAAAGAAAAACACTTTCAAAAGAGACAAAACGACGATACTGCCTGTCTCTTTCCAACACATTTCAAAAAAATACTACTACATCCTTTTTTTCACAGTTTTTTTATGGCAACAATACAAAAACATTGCCAATATGGCGTCTTAAATCAAATAATAAATGCTTTATCTGTGACCGATGAGTATTAAAAAAAAACTATTTACAAATCTAAAATACACAATAAAGCCTATTACGTTCGTTTGTCACGGCGCAGACGCACTGCGGACTAGATATTTGTGAAAAATCGACGGTTTACAAACGAGCGGTCGAAACGCGGCGTTTTTTGTGCGAGTATCGATGTCGATGCAGTGTCTTAACATAAGGAAAATTTAATATTTGAGTAAATTGTATGTGGTTGAAAACTTTACTGTTGTTTATTTTTGCAATAGTCAATACGAAAAAATGACAACTCAAAATATAATATAACACAATTTTTTTTCACGATTCCACTTTTTTTGTATTGAAAACTATTTTCAAAACTAATTCTTTTGCTCAAGTTGATACGTTTCAACCGCTCGTTTGTACACCGCCTATATGCCAATACAATGCTATAGACCGATCGAACAACGTGATATGTCCACAAATAATTCTAAATAAATAACTACAGATTAAAAATTTTAAGCTGCACCGTTTAACATATCTAGATTACAGATAACTACAAAATAATGACACATATTTAAGTGAACTTCGAAAATGTTGCCATGAAAAGAGCTTTTTTTTCTAAGTTCACTTAAACAGACGTCAAATGAATTCTATCTTTCCAATACAATACAATGTTACCCTCATATTAATTTTGAATTAATAATTTCTACGTATACATTCGTTAGCTGGCAA
Source organism: Colias philodice (assembly GCF_061535455.1). Lineage (NCBI taxonomy): Eukaryota > Metazoa > Arthropoda > Insecta > Lepidoptera > Pieridae > Colias > Colias philodice. Next base: position 2,002,896 of record NC_143114.1, on the reverse strand, counting down.
CCCTTAGCGACTATGTTGCCATATATCATAGTAATAATAATATAAATAACATACTGCGTAATAAAAATAATAAAAAGTCTACGTCCCATTTCCATTTGGCGGTTACGATATTTGGGTCTAATTTTAATTTGGCTGAACCTCATCAAAATCTATATGAAAATGGTAAATAAAAAAATTGTACTATAATCCCTACTATTCCCTACTATAATATTATAAATGCGAAAGTAACTCTGTCTGTTTGTCTGTTACGCTTTCCCGCTTAAACCTCTCAACCGATTTTCATGAAATATGGCACAGACAATCTTTAGACCCTGAGAAACAACATAGGCTACCTTTTATCAAAACACCACGCGGGCAAAGCCGCGGGCGGAAGCTAGTATGATAATAAAAAGAGAAAATTATTCTCATCTTTTGCTCAAATAAGCATGACAAAATATTATTCAACTTGTCAAGCTTACATGACCAACGAAGTTTAAGACATACATTTCCCGCAAATAATTACGTATTTTTTAAAACTATTTGAACTGGAAAAACAAAAACTAATACATACATACTGCGCCAGCGCAGAATTTAGATTTTTTTCTACCATTTTTTCTGATATTTTTAGTTTTATAGCATTCACACTTTATAATGCGTTGCCCCGGAATGGCGAAAAACCTATTTGAACTGGAAAAACAAAAACTAATACATACATACTGCGCCAGCGCAGAATTTAGATTTTTTTCTGCCATTTTTTCTGATATTTTTAGTTTTATAGCATTCACACTTTATAATGCGTTGCCCCGGAACGGCGAAAGACGGTCGGTCGGCGGGTCCGAATCCCGCACCCTGATCATTTTTTTTCTAAAAACCTTTATATTTTAGTTATGAAAATTGAAATCAAACCCAAACACCGCACCTGCACACCATCAATATAAACGCTAAGTCTACAGCACCTACCTAGCGTAAGAACTAACATATTCACAATCTAAACTAACAGTTATAATATACAAAAAAACGACGACGCAATACAAAACCTGTTTTAATTTAAATTTTGGTAAAGTTTCTTTGTTTGTTTGAACGCGATAATCTCAGGAACTACTGTGTGTTAGATATACCTCTTATTGAGGAAGGCTATAGGCTATATATCATCACGCTAAGACCAACAGGAGCGGAGTAATGCGAGTAAAACCACACGGCAGCTGTTTTATTAAATCTCCGTCGATTCGCTCCGAATTTTAAAAACACAATTTTCATTTCGTGGTCCATTTTATTATTAGAGTAAAGCCGTAGCTTATAAAAAAAATTCTTTTACAAAAGCACAATTTAAATATGTTTATATTTAAACTTTAAAGTAACAAATAAATAAATAATTCAATTTAATATTTTAATTTATGGCAGTACTGCGTTGCTACAATATTGCCAATGTCATGTCGTGGATTTAGTCACGTCCAAAAAGTATCAATAAGCTCAACATGGTTTTAAAGAAAGTTCTATTGAACAGAACTTCTTCGAAGGATGGCAATTTTGTTTGATAAAAAAAGTTAAAAATAATAAATTCGTTACAAAATTACTCGTTGGCTGTCAGCTGTCACATTGACAACTGTCACACTGACAGCTGTCATTTTGACATACGTCAGGTTTTGTATTACGTCGTCCGCGAATCGTTCGAATGGCATATACAAACGTACAGGCATTGACATACGACATCGGATGCGCACTTTGCGATGGGATTCGTGTGATTTTCATAAGCCTTGAATTGTTGGGAACATTACCTTTACGTCATTGGGTTATTTTTTTAACCAAATGAGGCTATGGGTACACTGAGGTAATTACGACGGTAAATTAATTGAAAAAAAAATAATAATTTTTAAATTGTTTGTCCGTGTGTTATGTTATCATGGACTTAAATAAATTTTTACAACAGAAATCTTGGTTTTATTGCTAGAACAAAATTCGATGAAGTCAAAGATGGTATAATTTTATGTTAACGTTAATCATCAATAAAGTAAATAAGAAACAGAAAACACTTTTTTACTGTAGCTCATATTTATTACCCCAATTTACCATACGTCAAAATTCGGTTAAAATCTTGCAAAAAGTATTAAAAAAGTGATCTTTTAGTGGTGGGACCATATATCGATGCATTTTTGACATGGCACTTTTTAAGTTTTTTTAATACACAGTAAACATGGAACTTTACACAAAATGTGAAAAAAAAATCATTTCAATTTTTTATTTTTTCTGAAAATATTAAATTGTATGATTGATTAATTTTCGATTTATTTCTATACTTAAGTTTTTTCATGAATTAAGTTAGCATTATGCATTAACTTAGGGTATCTAGGTTCATATTAATATTTGGGTATTTTCATACTTGCACATATAACTAAATATAACTTAAAATAAACATCAAATTTCACTATTTACGAACGTCTATTCATATTAAATATGGGTATTATATCAATGCCTTAAAACATAAAATACGTATAAATACTTAAATCTCATAATACATAGTTTATTTTCTGAAAATCAGAATCTATATCATATTTTATTGAAAAAAAAAAGTGAAGTCCCGTGTCCCCGTAGTGGGGTAGGGGGCAGATGCATTATTCATACATCTGTTTCACTGATCGATTTTTCTTTAGGGACAAGTAGGTGATCAGCCTTCTGTGTCCTGCCAGACCGAGACATTTTTTTTTTCGTCTCCACCGGGAATCGAACCCAGGACCCCTCGGTTCTACGCTCACGCGTCAACCACTGTACCGAGGAGGCGGATATTTTATTGAAGCGCGGAGATTTTTTGAAGTGAAACTTCTTTATCGGGGTTGGAAAAAAATTTAGTATAACATTTTTTCGTTACGCGTAACAATTTTTCCGTCACGCGCCATCTTTTTCTTATCCCTAACACGCGTGATTCGACGTATTTCTGTAAAGTTGCACATAGTAAATAATTTTTTGAAAAATAAGGTCATAAAGAAGTTTCACTTCTTACGTGTGTACACTAGTACAGGCACACATTTTTTTACAGAATTGAAAAGGAATTTTTTTTTTCTTTTTGAGTTTGGGTATGGTTTCAAAAGCTTCGCGTTAATGAAAAAAACGATCTTCCACAAATCAACTCTTTTGTATTATCTGTCTCTTTCACTCTCATATAAAAACTCAGTGTCAGAGCGAGACAGACACATTATACGCATTATGAGATTTAAGTATCAATAAATAATATAAACAAATAATTATAATTTAGACAATATTTCGCGATCGGGGTCAATATACAGGGTGTAATCGTTAAGTGTGCACAAGCGATTATTCCGTAACTATTGCAGATATCAAAAAACTTTAAACTGATATCGAAAGTACTTAACCTAATGAGTAAAATGGCCATAATAAATTTTTAAAAATAAAACGAGAAATAACCAAAAATGTTACATTAAACGCTCCCATACAATTTATTTCCCATACATTTTGTATTCATAGTAGATTTTCGAAGTGACGTCCTTATTGTGCAATACAATGAGGAGGTCTATTTACAGTTTCTAAATGAACTTCCCTCCAAATTTGCGAGGTAATTAAAGCAGAAAACCAAAAAAACAAAAAAAAAGCTAAAATCTTTCATATTAAATGTATAGGTTGATCCAAAAGTAATGATAATTGGGTATTTCCTGTGCACATAAAAATATAAAATAAATGTTTTATGCTTGCTCATGTAATCACTAAGTTATCACAAAAAAATTATATCTACAGGCCACGTTTCCAAGTATTAACATTAATTTTAATGTGAACAGTGCGAGCCAGAATGTTTCCCGACGAAAAGAAGAAACAACGATTCGACATATTTTAGAGGGTGAATTTCTAAATTTTTAATGAGATCAGGATAATTTTTTGTCACGATTTGTGACCATGAGCGTTACCTGGGTTCACCATGTTTATGCTGAAACCAAGAAACAATCAATGGCCTGGATGCGAGCTTCCAAAGTGACGGTGAAGATTTTCAAAGTGAAAATTAGTGGGATAGATTAAAGCCGTAGTTTTTTGGGACGCTGAAGAAATGTGGAATATTTTAAGAAGGTAGCCAATACTACACAGGGCTCTTACTACACAGACCAAATTAAAAGATTGCGGGTAGGTTAGTAAGAAAAAGAGACATGGCAAACTTCGGTCTTGAATGTTGGTTCACCAAGACAACGCACCAGATCACAAAGCGTCAGTTGCGATGGCTGCCAATCAAAAATCGGCATTGAAAATGCTTGAACACCCACCCTGTTTGTAAGATCTAGCTCCTAGTTAATTCTATCTCTTACCTTGGCACAGGAAACACCGTCGATACAAGAAATTTTAAGACGACAGCGAAGTGATGGCCGATTTTGAGGGGTTTTTGTAGATGAAGTCAAAGGTTTTTTTTTTAAGTTAAGGAAAAAAAATATCGAAGTAGGAAAAAAAAGTATCTAGTTAGAAGACTATCTAGAGAAATACATAATTATTTTAACTGTAATGACCTTGTTTAATATTGATTATCATTACTTTTGGATCAACCCATGTACATGGGATATTCATATCTCATACTAAATGTATGGGAGGGTTTAAAGTTAATTTTTTAGATATTTCTCGTATTATTTTTTAAAATTTATTATGGCCATTTTACTCATTAGGTTAAGTACTTTCGATATCAGTTTAAAGTTTTTTGATATCTGTAATAGTTACGGAATAATCGCCTGTGCACACTTAACGATTACACCCTGTATAGAAATTTAAAATGGCACGTAAAACCTTGTCAATTCCCTTGTTTTTATCATAGAAAAGTATAAAAAACTTAGTTTGGTACATGTGAATGTGTATTAATTACTGTCACTAATATTAAATACGCAAATTAATTTAATAAATACATATTGAAATTTATTTATTGAGAATTAAATACGCAGTTATGTCATATTTATGAAAAACGTTTATAAAAATGAGTTACAAAAAAAAAGCATGGTATACTTACTACATTTTTTACAACATTACATAAAAAATACACTTACAAAAAGGTTATTTCCAAAAAAATACAGATAAAAAATTGACCCCTCAAAAAAAAAACATTAAAAATAAAATAAAAAAACTATACAAAATAATGGCATAATGTCGCCGGTGTATAACCGGCCGAATAATAATTATATTATTAATATAATAATGAATTATTTCGCTTAATCTACATTAATACGGATAAAACTATCTTATTTGGCAGTAACGGACATTTTATAACTGCGTCCTGAAAATAGAAAAAAAAAAAATATTAGTTTTTTTTACTTCTTAAACTTAAAAAGAGAGAAAATATAGATTACACCACTTATAACTCAAGAACGGCTAAACTGATTTTAAAGGCTTGAAGCGGTCGCGACTGCTCGAGCAGTCTGTGTACGACAGTGAATGAATGCCCATAGTACACCGCGCGGTCGCGGCTTCAAGCAGTCGGTCTCAACTGCTTGAAGCGGTCCATGTACGACTGCCCTTAGGGCTGTCAAAAAAAATACAAATAAAAAAGAGCGTGTGTGCCGAGCACACGTGTCAGAAGTGAAACTTCTACACACTCACCGCTATAGGAACAGCACGGGCCGCTCGTGCGCGCGCTCGGAGCCGCTCGAGTGCGACCGGCGCGTGCCCCCCCCCCACACACCACACACACCCCCCCCCACTGGCCGCTCTACACACTCACCGCTATAGGAACAGCACGGGCCGCTCGTGCGCGCGCTCGGAGCCGCTCGAGTGCGACCGGCGCGTGCCCCCCCCCACACACCACACACACCCCCCCCCACTGGCCGCTCTACACACTCACCGCTATAGGAACAGCACGGGCCGCTCGTGCGCGCGCTCGGAGCCGCTCGAGTGCGACCGGCGCGTGCCCCCCCCCCACACACCACACACACCCCCCCCCCACTGGCCGCTCTACACACTCACCGCTATAGGAACAGCACGGGCCGCTCGTGCGCGCGCTCGGAGCCGCTCGAGTGCGACCGGCGCGTGCCCCCCCCCCACACACCACACACACCCCCCCCCACTGGCCGCTCTACACACTCACCGCTATAGGAACAGCACGGGCCGCTCGTGCGCGCGCTCGGAGCCGCTCGAGTGCGACCGGCGCGTGCCCCCCCCACCGCCTCCACCGCCCCCCTCCACCACGCTCGTGCCTGAGCCGCTTGACGTGGACTTCACTTCGCCCTCGCGGTTTGCTGTAAAAAAAAAACAAATAAAATATGTATAATGGGTGTTCTAGTAGGTGCTCCTCCCCCCCCCCCCCCTCACCTTGTTATATATTAGTACACGTGGCCTGCAAGCTCACCATCAAACGCTGTATCTTTGCATGTTGTCATTTTCTTATAAATAAGTGTTATCTGCACCGCTAAGTGCATCGTCTGTACCAACTACCAATAAGTGCTACCTGCACCGCCAAGTGCATCGTCTGTACCACTAAGTGCTACCTGTACCGCCAAGTGCATCGTCTGTACCACTAAGTGCTACCTGTACCGCCAAGTGCATCGTCTGTACCACTAAGTGCTACCTGTACCGCCAAGTGCATCGTCTGTACCACTAAGTGCTACCTGTACCGCCAAGTGCATCGTCTGTACCACTAAGTGCTACCTGTACCGCCAAGTGCATCGTCTGTACCACTAAGTGCTACCTGTACCGCCAAGTGCATCGTCTGTACCACTAAGTGCTACCTGTACCGCCAAGTGCATCGTCTGTACCACTAAGTGCTACCTGTACCGCCAAGTGCATCGTCTGTACCACTAAGTGCTACCTGTACCGCCAAGTGCATCGTCTGTACCACTAATTGCTACCTGCACCGCCAAGTGCATCGTCTGTACCACTAAGTGCTACCTGTACCGCGCGACATTTCTTTTCAATTTTTTCACAATAATAATATCTCCATTTACCTGCCGGTTCCTTCGCGGTGAGATGGTCAGAGCCTGCGCTGGAGCCCCCGCTACCGGAGAGAACGCTCTCCTCACGATTGTACCTGTAAATAAAAAATATATATATAAATCTTTCTCACACGACAATTATCCCAAGAGCCCACGACGGCCAGACATTCCTTATTTTAGACAAGTGATAACTGCGTTAAAAACAACCGACTTCAAACTTGCACTTGCAACATTTACAAATACAGACAAAAATGCTCATAAAATAAAAACTACTAAGCCTATCCGAATAAAATTTTTATGGGACCAATTCGACACCATCCCGCATCGAACAAAAAAAGAATCACGTAAATCGGTTCAGAAACCTCGGAGTAATCTGTGTACATACATAAAAAAAAACATACCGGCCGAATTGATAACCTCCTCCTTTTTTTTTGAAGTCGGTTAAAAAGTTGAAAGTTTCTCTGTACATGTCTCCGATACAGATAAGAACGACTAGCGATTCGACTTTATTTCTCTCTTTTTTTTTGGATTTTTACCTCAGAATTTTCGACTGAGTGAAGCGATTTTGATGATTTATTTTTAAAGCTGGTGCCTTTCGAATCTCCATTCCATATAAACTTGCCGAATTCTGACAATTTGGAGTCCGTTTCATTTTTTGTTAAAAACCATTATTTCATTCACTACCCCCGAGGGATATTGTAACATTTTAATTAGCTATATAATAGTATATAATATAGACAAAACAGCTAAACCGAAAACGATGCGACTCACCCATATATAGTGTGCTCGCTGGTCACGCACGAGCTGTATTTGAACGGTATCGGCTGGTAGCCGTACGAGCCAGCGTATGCCATGTAACCGGGGCCCATCATGCTGGAAATAAAACAATACATTTTTTTAAATAAACAGAAATAAAACTGTGCGTTCAGTGACATAATGCATTGTGTGTAACGTGTGTGTGTGTAATGTGGCGTTTTGCAGTGTTACAAACGTGTGTGTATATATAAAGTCGCATTATGCATTGTTACAAACGTGTGTGTGTGTGTGTGTGTGTGTGTAATGTGGCGTTATGCATTGTTAAATACGTGTGTGTATATATAAAGTCGCATTATGCATTGTTAAATACGTGTGTGTATATATAAAGTCGCATTATGCATTGTTACAAACGTGTGTGTATAACGTGGCATTATGCGTAGGCGTATGCATCTTTGACGTACAAATCATACCGCACAAAGATAACAATTATTTCAAAGTTTGACTTAAAAATAACTTACAATTAGAGCAAACGATACAATATTAACATTAAATAGGTCCACTTGAGATGTAGCATGTGAATGATTAATTTATTTAACATATTATTATATTATGCATTGTTACAAACGTGTGTGTGTATAGCATACATATGTTTATTGTGAATGTGTATGAGCGTATCGTAGCACTATATATTGTATAGTATTTGTGTGTGTGTGTGTGTAGTGTTTATGTATTTTTTTGTAAGAATGTGGGTTCAGGGAGTCACTTGTTTGGTTTGACAGCGGCTCGAGGCTGTCGCAGTATGTGTATGTGTGTTTTAAGCTATTGCAAAGGCCTTGAGCGTGGAGATCGAATCCAGAAATTCCGTAACGAAAATAACCTAACACCCCCCACTCCGACCGGCAAAGCGGTAATACTTTTTATGCTATGCAATAGCAATATGCAATATGCACACGTCTTTTGTGTGTGTGTGTGGGTATGTGTGTGTGTGTGTGTGTGCGTATGTGTGTGTGCGTCACTCACTTGGGGTTCGGCAGAGGCGCAAGCGTATCACTCGCGAGGCTGTCGCAGTCGGGCGCTCGGAGCCGAAGCGCGGCCATATCGGCGCACAGCTCGCCGGCCACGTAGTAGCATTGCTCGGAGAACGTTATCTTGTTCACCGTGTGCCGGATGAAACCGGCCTGTGAATAGGACAAGATTGAACATATTATTGTAGATATCATGTTTGACAATAAAATTAGTGTGTGTGTGTGGATGTGTCTATACACCAAAAGTATATTGTTAAATAAAATTGTAGTACTTAGTTTATTTATGTAATTAAACTGAAGTTTGGTTTTGCTTCCACATTACAAATGTATTAAGTTGTATAAGGAGGAACGCTGGCTCTTAAGACACAGAGTTTTTCTAGTTTAAGAGTCAGTGTACATAGTTTTGTAAGGTATAATGTTTTAGAAAAGTAAAGATTTTATTTATTTATTTATTGTGTGTCTACACACACCTCTAGGTGTCATCTTTTTATACATTTTGGGTCCACATAAGCATGAATGAGTATATGTGTATGTGAAAGAGTGGTAGAGAATGTGTTGCGTGTACACTCACTTCAAACACATCCGAGGCGAGCGTCTCGCGGTCGGCTATGCCGACCTCATGTTCATTGCACTTTTTATGTAATTTATGTTTTTTTTATTTTTGTAGTATCTGTCATTTTTATTTACTTATTTATAATACTTTATTGTACAAAACAATGTAAACAAATCTAGTAGTCTAATAAGGTACAAAAATTTTTCACAATAGGCGGCCTTATTGCTACACAGCAATCTCTGCCAGGCAACCTATCATGTGGGTGCATGTGTGTGTATAGTATACGGACACAACAGAAGTGTAGAAGTGTGTGTGTATAGTGTATACTCACTTTGAGCATATGCGAAGCGTATTTCCTAGCGTCCCGCCGGTCAGCTATACCGGCCACGTGTTGTAGTATCCAATCAACAACGTCCGCACCTATGAATGCGTTCGGTATTGTTATCTTGAGCCACATGCGATCGCGGATTTCTAGGCCTGCAATGAAAAATAAAAATTATTATTTAAGCAGAATAATTAAAGATTTTGGAAATACTAGAGGTCCGCCCCGGCTTCGCCCGTGGTACATACAGTGTAAACTCTATATAACGTCACTTAAGGGACCGTGCATTTTTCGACGTTATAGAGAGTGGTCGTTAAATGGAGAGAAAGGGAAAATTGCATGATTGGTCCCGAGACAGGAATATTATTTTGACATTGCCTACGAAACCATGTTATCATCGCTTGATCAAGGTCTTCATATTGAGGTTTCTTCAATTTTTTGGCAGATCGTCCATCTTCGGCATGCAGAATTTTTTCTTTATTTTTCTACGACTGCATTTCTGAGAATCTTCGGTATGTCAGTAAAAAAGAATGTACACAACTACATTTTCATTGATTTCGGCAACTTAGTCAGTACAACCTAGTCCTAGTTCCTAGTTGTAATGTCTTATTGTGGTCGTTAATTAGAGTGAGCGTGATGCTATATGGAGTGTATTATTGTATACACAACAATATAAACCAACCAAAGTCGAGAAATCTTGACGTTATACGGAGTTTGACGTTAAATGGAGTGTCGTTATATAGAGTTTACACTGTATTTCGCAATAAAAGGTAGCCTGTGTCCTTTCTCGGGTATCAAAGTATCTCCATTCCAAATTTCATGCAACTTGGTTCAGTAGTTTAGGCGTGATTGAGTAACAGACAGACAGACAGAATTACTTTCGCATTTATAATATTAGTATGGATTTTAAACAACACACGTTTAACTGCAAAAAACTAATACATATCTAAACTTTGTTTGTTTGTACGCGCTAATCTCAAGAACTACTGGTACGATTTGAAAAATTATTTTATGTTGGATAGCCCATTTATCGAGGAAGGCTATAGAGGTTATACATATATCCTCACGCTAAGACCATCAGAAGCGGAAATGTGTATATAGAGCATTTCATTAAAGAAACGAATCTTAAATGGCGGCGCTTATCATTCCCTCTCGCTTACACACGGCATGCAAAAAAATAGGGAAAATTAAAACACTGAAATGTATTTGATTTTCCCTATAATAGTTTTTATCATAAACTAGCGGTCCGCCCCGGCTTCGCCCGTGGTACATATTTACGTTTTCTCTACATAAAAACCATCCTCGTACTTCAAGGAATATAATAAAAAAAGAATTATCGAAATCGGTTCAGCCGTTCTCGAGTTATGCGCTTACCAACACATTTTGCGATTCATTTTTATATATAAGAAGATTTACAATGACAATTATGTATTTGCGATAGTAAATAATGTTTTATTGGAATTTGACAAAATATGTTCTTTGGGAAAAGTTGTTCAGTTTTATGGGCTCATTACAAGTATTATGGGGATTTTGTTGCATTCTGTATACGTAAATATGATAATTCATATAAATACACCAATACCATAACAAAAAAGTTTGTCAATAAACAATTTGTAATAATTAATAAAATAACTATCCATATACATATTACATTATTTTTATTTTCTTTTTTACTGACCCTACCATATGTCAGTGTCAGATTTGGCCGCCATTGAAGATTCGTTTCTTTAATGAAACGCGTTATATACGACTCACCCGAGTCCGGCCGCAGCATGGCGCGCACCACGAGCGCCATGTCCATGCCGACCGACAGCTGCGGCTCGTGTGCCGGTATGGAGCCCGCGTCTGATGCCCGCTCCGGTATAGTGGGGGCTGGAAGTGTAGATAGTGGGGGTGGGGGGTACGCTTCGCGGAGCGCTTGCGTGTGCGCTACCCATGCACCTGGAATTGTTGATTATCTGTTAAAATCTACATGGTACAAAAAATAAACGCTTACAAGATACAAAAACAAAGAAAAAAAAAGAGCGTGTGTGACGAGCACACGTGTCAGAAGCGAAACTTTTTGGCAAGATTCGAAGATACCAAGATCGTCGCCTTACTCCATACGTGACCTTGAAATTTTACTCTCAACGCGCCTAAAGAAGTTTCAATTCAAAAATGATCAAAATTCAATAGGTTTAATTGTTGCTTGATCTCACCTGGATCTATAGGCCTCACGGGCTCCGTCCTCGGTATAGTGAAGTATCCCTTCGGATTGGGATCCCAGCACTTGGCGACCACCAGCTTTATAGGTCCGGGCTTCTGGACCACTTCGCGAAGCACGCGCACCGCCTCATCGTTCGTCATGTCCTCGAAGTTCACGTCGTTCACCTGCAATTTATAAACAAAGATAAAGTTATATCACAGAAAACATAATAGTAGCTAAACGCTACAGAACGGACACTCTCCGCCTCCCGCCAAAATTAAACACCTCACCCCGCACGATCAGGCTAAAAATGGTCCACATTTTTCTACAGGGACGATACGCAACGAAGATTGACAACATTAGTCAAATTGACTTAAAGTAATTTTATTATTTCGGATTTGTGATTATGGTTTTTCGTAGAAAATGGTTAGATATTGTGCTGTTTACGGATGTATTTCATCAGAAAAAGGCGAATTTTTTTTTTTACGCTAGTCAAAAATGTGCCAACCATAAAGCGTTAACACACACATTTGCAGTCTCTACAGTGTGACTGTCAAAACGATAATTTTGTATGGAGTGTCCAGGGTGTGGATATATGGTTTGATCGTTCAAAGCTATAGTAAGGCCAACAAGAGGAGATAAAGATTGTACACAATCTGACCATTGTCAAGTTACAGTAGGATATTGCACGCCTCATAAGCGAAGCGTTGAGGTGGGTACTACTGTCACTTCGCGCAATCTGATTTTTCAAACTTAAAATGTCTTTATGTATCATACATTGCACTTGTAAGATAATACATACACACACATATTAAGAAAAAACACTATTTTTAACGTTCATGATATTTTTGATGTCATTTTTGTTATTTAAACTAATTAAAAAACAGTTTAAAAAAGTTCTGCCTTGGACGTCCGTGTGTCTGTATGTGCGGATCCTTTTTCTTGTTAACACGATAGCGACCGAAATACTTTACTAATCGAGTCTTTTTTTTTCTCTTACGCTTGAGTATGCTCAGGAATAGAACCCTTTCATTTTTCAGGGTCTGATTCGATGTGGTTTAATTGTTATTAAATAAACAAAAATAATAATTAATAAATATTTATTAAAAAAAAATTATGAGGCGTGCACTTTTGGATTTTCCAAATTATTGAGGGTATATACTGTCATCGTTTGTATGCAATATTTCTCTAAAAATCGTCTAGATATCTCCTGTCGCTGTGTTTTTCTTACGTATACGTAATAACGTGAAAATATTAGTTTGATTAAATTATTCGTCTTCAGTAGGCTACAAAGTACAATATACTGCTATTATTTGTTAAACGCAGTTTCACTCATCAATGGCAAATGGGAATGAGATTATATATCACTCTCTAGTCTCCTAATTATCTCCAGCCATAAACAAAAATCTTATCATAAAATCGCTTTGTTACATAGTGACAAAAAAGGCTAAACAATTATTTCCCATTTATTAAATTAGTAAAGGTATGACGAGTTTCTTTAGCTGGTTGTTTGAACATGTTAATCTCATAAACTCATTGTTCTAATTAAAAAATGCTTATTATATTGGATAGTCCATATTTTAGAAAAACAAAAGGCTATATAACATAATGCTACAAATAGAAATAGGACAAATAGGCAGTGTGACAATGAAAAATGTTGCAAAAATATTACTTTTGATAGAACAATGTGTGACACAGTTGTTTTCAAACAACAGTAAAAGTAGGAAAGTTGAAATATTGCCTTGATATGAATAGTAGTTATATTAATTATCCTACCCTATCCTAATCACTATCACTACATAGTATAAAACAAAGTCGCTTTCTCTGTCCCTATGCAATCGCAAACGCAGGCTGAACCCTACGAGTTATATCAAAATAATGTACTAAGTATTGTACACATTGAAAAGGACAGAAAAGTGATGGTATATGTCTATCTCTTATGGATAACCCACAATAACTTTTTTTGTCATTTACTTTTTACGATAAATAATGGCTAATTTTCGAAGCGATTTTAACCAATACAGCATTGATCCTTAATCAATTAAATACCTTGAATACATTGTTCATTTAATATAGATCTATATGGCCCTTTACACCGTATGATTTAAGTGAATATTTTCGAAGATATTATGTACAGATTTAAAAATTGCGGGATGTGTGTATTTAGTAGTGTATTTAGTATCAGCATTGCACCCGTGCGAGGCCGGGGCGGGTCGCTAGTAATATTATAAATGCGAAAGTTTATGAGGATGAATGTATGTGTATGTATGTTTGTAACCTTTTCATTCAAATACTACTGAACCAATTACAATGAAATTAAGCACACATATAGAGGGTAACTTGGATTAACACATTGGATAGGTTTTGTCCCGGAAATAATACTGGTACGGGTAAATAGGCTGGTTTTTCTTTCTTTTTTTCTTTCTTTCTTTCTTTTTTCTTTGAAAACGTGGGCGAAGCCGCGGGCGGAAAGCTAGTAGATATATAAAAATAACCATGCATCCAAGAATGTCATATAGTTTGTATGTAATATGTAAGAAAAATAAATATACTGAATACTGATAAAATTTGATAATTATCTAATTTTAATTTCCCAATATAGTTACTATAAAATATTTTGTCAAATCATGTACAGAAGAAACATTATCACAGCATTTTCGATGCAAATGCTTCTAATTATATACTTAACAGTTTTATCTAGTAAATAATGATAATATGATAAGGACAGGAAAATTAAGCCAATGTAATGTATAAAGAGATTATATCACAAATCCAAGAACTCCAACCTTATCTCATATCCAGAAATCTATAGCAATACGAACACGATTCGCGAAATTTAAGTATTTTTAAAAACTCGATATACAACTTCCCTAATCTAGGATAATAATTTAAAGCTGAAGAGTTTGTTTGTTTGTTTGTTTGAACGCGCTAATCTCGGGAACTACTGGTCCGATTTGAAAAATTCTTTCGGTGTTAGATAGCCCAGTTATCGAGGAAGGTTATAGACTATACTGACTATATTATATCATCGCGCTACGACCAACAGGGGTAGAGCCACGGGGGTGAAACCGCGCGGAGCAGCTAGTCTAGGATAATAATTTAAATTTTAAAGCTGAAGAGTTAGTTTCTTCGAATGTTCATGTCTTGTGGTGCATTTACATCAAACTAACATAGAGCTAGAGCAAGAGCATTCTTTCGTGCTATTTTAGTGAAAATAAAAACTCGCATTCAGTGTTAGAACATTGCAGATAATCTTTTCGAATTCACTAAGAACAACAAAAGTATGTTCTATGCCTGTTTACACTAAAATAATTTGACATAATGAGGTTAGAAGGAGCAATTTCAAAACATTCTTTCACCATTGGTTAGGTATGTGACCCCAGAGTGTTAAAGACAATGCGTAAACAAGTCTACAGTTTCTTTAAATGTCTTTAGGATGTTTAGATTAAAAATGTGATCCATCTATTAATTTAGATAGTTGTCTTCTCATACATATTTAACACTAACTTTCAACCCGCGGCTTTGCCTAAAACCTAATAAATTATATACTTAAACCTTCCTCTTGAATCACTCTATCTATTAATCCCTCAGCCCCCAGAATCACAGACACAATAGAAAATCTATTGTGTCAGTCTCATTGGGCCGCTAGGTGGTCAAGGGGTTAAAAAAAACTGCATCAAAATCCATTGTGTAGTTTAAAGATTTAAGCATAATTTAATTAGGGACATATGGATACCCATACGCATTAGTATATACTAAATATATATTTTTTAGAGTTCATTTTCCGATATAGGATAATTTTGATCCTAATCTTCAGCAGTTTCTTCTAGGAAAAATAAAAATGTGTACATGATTGTAATTTAATAAACCATAAAATATAGTCTAGTTAGTATTTTCTAGTGTTTGATTTTATGCGAGTATTATACATTTAGAAATTAAAGACTTTTTAACGGATTTTAAACGCGATTTATTCATTATATTATTTTCCCGACATTTCGAACACTTTACAGCGAGCGTGGTCACGGGGAGATTGAGATGTTATTCGTCTTGACGGTCATTCAAAAATGCTATTTCTTAACTACCTCCACCTATTTCTCCGTAGTTGATATGTGGAGTATTTTTCCGGATGTTGGCAGTATTTAAATAATATAATGAATACATCGCGTTTTAAATCCGTTCAAAAGTCTTTAACCCATTGACCACCGAGCGCCCCGATCGGGGCGCGACACAATTACAAAGATTATCTATTGTGTCTGTGATTCCGGGGACTGATGGATTAATTTCTAAATATAGTCTAGTTTCAATTTTATTTGTGTTTGAAGAAAAAAGTAATTTATAAACATTGCATTACAAGTTTTTTATCTTCCTTACTTTCTCTAAAATGTCTGAGTGAAAATTAACGTTATTGAGGGAACAGAAATCTCTTAAAAATGGAAACGAAAATTATAAGTTACTATATCTATACTAATATTATAAAGCTGAAGAGTTTGTTTGTTTGAACACACTAATCTCAGGAACTACTGGTTCAAATTGAATTTTTTTCCCGTGTTAGACAGTCTATTCATCGAGGAAGGCTATAGGCAATGTATCACGACACTAAGACCAACAGGAGTGGAGCATTGCAGGTAAAACCATGAGGCACAGCTAGATAATTGTAAAGCAGGTGTTAAATTTTGAAAATGTGTATGATGTATGAATATTTGTTACATCACTTATTTACATAACTAATAGTTAGTTACATTTACTGTCTGTAATTATGGCCCGTTATAAAAATGAAAACATTATTTGTACATGACATGTTTACATACCTGCAATATCATATCTCCAGGTTCAATCCTTCCATCCAAAGCCACTGCTCCTCCCTTCATAATGCTACCAACATAGATTCCACCATCACCACCCTTGTTCGATTGACCAACGATCGATATACCCAGAAAGTTGACTGTATCCATGTTCAGAGTCACTGTTATAATATGCATTGACATCGTGGAGTCTGTTATAGATGAGTATGAAGATGTTCTTGACATAACTTGTGGTCTTTTGCGCCGTCGCTGAGGCCGCTTCCTGGAACTCACTTGCAAGTGTGAAACGCTCGAACATTCTGTTAGCGCTCTGTCGACTGACGCGTTGGTGTGCCTGCCAGTCGTTGTGGTGATCTCCGACTGACTGTCGAACAGGCTGGTGGAATCTAAGTCAGAACTCAACACGGAAGCTGTCTCGTACTCCAGCCCGTGGTTGTACTTCGAGTGGCCGTTGATCCTGAGGCCTCTGTACTTGTATTTGTCGCATGACGCTCTGTGCCCAGGCCTGGAGCTCATCGTACTGTCCGTGTCAGTACACGTATCGCGAGTTATGGGAGCCGTCGGCGCTCCCTGAGGGTTGGGTTTCGTTTTACCAGCATTGCTGTCGGTGCACTGCGATGCACCATCTGACGGATTCGAACCTTCCGCGGACACTAACCACGACACTACACGACCGTTAAAACACGGCAGATGAGCGTTGTCATCCACTATTTCTTCTTTCACAACACCAAAGTCATCGTCCATAGATTTGAAGAAAAATTTATAATTCGGTCTGTTCAACTGGTTTTTAAAGTCCAACAACGTAACTTTCTCCGGTGATATTGGGATTTTAACTAAATAAGGCGTCTCCTCATCGTCTATGTAATAAATAACCTTCGTTTCCTCCATTTTAATGCATTTATTATTGAATTCTAACAACACCCTTACGATCTATAAATATCAGCCGCCATCACAAAAATGGCTGGAGTTTAGTTTTTTTTTTTTTTTAATAATTTATTCATGACCATGGATACAAGTCCTTCAGTCGCAATCTTAAAGTATTAATATACATTTCAATATAATATAAAAACATACATTAAACAAAAATAAAATAATTATAATAAGATACAGAACTAACATTAATACTTTAACTTATTTACTAAGTTTACAATACAATTATACATATTATATATTCGATCGTTTTTCAAAACAATATTAGAAATTAAATTTTTTCTACAGTATTAATAATGTAATTATATAACGGAATGAAATAATCTTTGTTAGATAATAAATCTTCGACCCGGCGGGGAACACTAATTGAATGTCCTTGGGCGATATCACTTAATTCACTGACAAGTGTCAATCTTTGAATACCAAACGTTCGACACTGTAAAATAATATGGTGTATGTCTGCATTTTCCTGGGAACAATGGCTACAAATGTTTTCTGTAATTATTTTCATCCTATAAAGATGCGCTGGAACCAAGCAATGTCCAGACCGCAAACGGTTAATGATCGTTATAAACTTTCGACTAGTGTATCTGAAGTCATTATACCATGGTGTTGTAGGTAAGTTTCTTTGTAAATTTGCATACCATTTTCCTTTGTTTTCTGTGGTCAAATCCCAGTAATCTTGCCACATATTTTTCATTAAAGTTTTAAACTGATGATAATAATCCGTAAAAGGAACTTTGAAAGATCCTGTCAGGTCTTCGTCATGCTCCTGACGTGTTGCCTCGTCTACAATTTCGTTACCAGTTATGCCACTGTGTGAGGGAACCCATACAAATTCAATATGTTTGCCTATAATTCGTAAAAAATCCTTAATCCTATACAAAATATAATTCTGTTTATATACAAAATTGCAATTACATAAAGCAGATAACACACTTTTGGAATCTGAAACTATCAAAATATTTAAATTAATTACATTACATTTTACATATGTCAAAGCAGCCAGAATGGCCCAACTTTCTGCTGTGAAAATACTACAACTATTTGGCATTCTGAAACATTTAGTTACTTTCATTTGTGGGTCATAAAATGCAGCCTTAACATGACAATCACTCTTAGAGCCATCGGTATATACAATGTAAAAATCAGTTTTATTGGATATATATTGTCTGAATTCAAACTTGTTATTAACAGAATCTAAATCACACTTTATATCTAGAAAATTAAGTAATGTATCATAAGGGAATTTGTAAATTGGCCATTTGTTGCTAATGTACATATCTTTTGTTAGATTTTTTACATAATTCACTATTGTTATAATTTCAGGCAAATTACCTGAGATAATTGTATTAGCCGTGATGTTGAGAGTACCAGCTGACTGTAGAATTGGATGAATGATATTATTTAGAACAATATTATTATTACAAGATAACACCTTCAAACAAAATCTCTCAGCCAGCTGTAATCGTCGAAGACACAATGGAGGTATGCAATTCTCAATTTCCATAGAATTAATAGGAGTGGTGCGCATGGCTCCACTTATTATTCTCAGACCCATATTTTGTATCACATCCAATTTTCTTAATAATGTATTACTAACATTCATATAAGCTAAAGAGCTATAATCAAAATGACTTCTGACTATACTTTTATATAGCATACTCAATGTTTTTGGATCAGATCCCCAAAAAGTTCCTGCTAAGCTTCTTAAGATATTTATGCCCCTCATAGCATTCTGACATATGTAATTAATATGCTTATCAAATTTCAATTTATCATCTAGTATTACACCTAGAAATTTATGTTGATTGGTATTAGGAATGATTTCATTATTATATTTAATATTTACAGTAGAGTGTGCAAAAGGATCTTTACTAAAAATTAGAACATTGCTTTTTTCCGAACTTATTTGAAGTTTTAATATGTTACTATAATAATAATGCAATTGTCTTAATGCTGTATTCATATTTTCAACAGCTATATTAAGATTTTGATTTTCACAATATAAAAGCAAGTCATCAGCAAATTGCAATATTTTAACATCTGATGTGTCTACAAAATTAAGGATCTGAGATGTGTATAAGTTGTACAATAAAGGTGATAATGTTGCTCCCTGCATTGTCCCTTTGTTTACAGTTCTAGGTCCATGTAATTTATTGTTGTATTTTACAAATAGAGTTCTTTTATATAAAAAGTTTAAAATCCAGTTTAAAATATGTCTTGGTAATTCCAACTCTTGCAATACATTTATCAAGCTCTCAATATTAACATTATCAAATGCACCTTTAACATCTAAAAAGACACATATAACATTACTGTGACTCAATTTTGCCTTTTTAAGGTTTGATATAAGAGATACAAAGCTTTCAGAGCAACTTCTTCCTTTTCTGAATCCAAACTGTATGTCTGGTAATTTTTGCTGTGTCTCAGCAAAGTAATCTAAACGTAATTTTAACATATTTTCAAAAAGTTTGCCCAAGCATGATGACAGAGAAATAGGTCTATATGATAGAGGATTGTTCGCAGGTTTATTTGGCTTTAAAATTGGGATTACACATTGAGTTTTCCATGAGTCTGGTATTACTAAATTTAACCAAAGTTTATTGTATATATTTAATAAAATTTTTTGCGCATTGGGGTGTAACTTTTTAATTAATAAGTATGGAATACTATCTAACCCTGGTGTTGTATCTTTCCTACTTTTAATTGAAATGTACAGTTCATTGATGGTAAATTTGCTATTGAGAAATGCATTTTTAGAGTTTTCAACAGATTTATGTAAAATGGCATATAACCTATCTTCATTTAACTGTGTTGAATCTGATATGTTATCTAAAAAGCTTGGAATCCAGTCATCATTGAAATTCCTATTATGGCAAGAACCTATTCTTTTAAATCTTTTTACATAACTCCATATTTGAGAAACAGGTGTCATTCTATTAAAACTAGTACATAAGTTGTGCCATGAATTAATACTTTCCTCTTTTAATATCCTTTTCTTTTGAGCATCAAGTTTTTTATACTTAATAAAATTAGGAATACTTGGTGACTGTCTATATTCTCTAAGGGCTAACTTAGAATTTTTAACTGCATCCTCACATTTATTATTCCACCAAGGTGCAGGTTTCCTCATTACTTTTAAAGATTGTTGGGGTTTTTGTTTTGGAACAGTTGACATTCTAATATCATACAAAATATTTACAAAACTATTATACAAATCAATTGGTTCTGTGTTATCTATATCT
Source organism: Colias philodice (assembly GCF_061535455.1). Taxonomy (NCBI): domain Eukaryota; kingdom Metazoa; phylum Arthropoda; class Insecta; order Lepidoptera; family Pieridae; genus Colias; species Colias philodice. The sequence continues at coordinate 1,982,197 of NC_143114.1, read as the reverse complement.
AAATTTGAAAAACAGGTTTCTGATAATTCATGATACTTAGACCAGTCTGCCTTGTTATAAATATATTTTTCATCCACAGGACGTACTTCATATATAGATGGTTTCACATTCATAACAACCATAGTTGGATAGTGATAGCTACCCATTGGATCATCGTGGACATGCCATTCACACAGAGGAGCCAATGAGGGAGTGACCAGGGATAAATCGATTGCAGAAGCATTTCTATTGGGATATTGAACAGTTGTTGCCTGACCATCATTTAGAATACACATATCAAATTCATCAATAAGATTATATAAACTGTTACCTCTATTATTATTAGTCGCACATCCAAATAAAATGTGATGTGCATTTAAATCACCCATGACAAGACACGGCTTAGGAGTTTCGAGTAAGACCTTTCTCATTTTGTTGGTGGCAAATCTGTTACTATTTGGAGGAGCATATACACAAAGAATATGTAATTTACCTATAGATGTATCAATTGATATGCAAATGTTTTGAATGCTTTCATAAAAAGTTGTTTGTACAATATTGTATTTTAAATTTTGTTTAATTAATATACCTACTCCATTATGCGTATTTACTGAGTTTTTATATATAAGGTTATATGGTGTAAAATTAGGAATAATACTAGTACTTTTAAGCCAGGTTTCGTTCAATAAACAAATATCTATATCATGCTCCGAGAGAAATGTTTTTAATAAGGTTTTTTTGCTTTGTAAGCTTTGTATATTAAATTGTATAATCTTTAAATATGCATCCATTATGTTATTAAATTACTTAATAAAATATCTTTAATTGTTTTATTTGTTACTGGAGTACTGTTTTTGCTATTACCAAGCATTATGAGAGACTTGACTAATGCATTTATAATTATTTCATTATCTACAATTTGCTCAAGGTTGAGTGATTTTGAATTAGTGCCAGTAGCTGTGTCAATCGGCTTAACCGGTTTATTAAGAGCTGGGAATCTTTTATCAGGGATAGTGGGTACGGTACTCACCACAGTGGCATATGATCGACTGAGGTTCATGTATTTACTTTTCTTTTCTTCTATTTTTTTTTGTTTTACTGGGCAGTCTCTCGAGATTGCTAAGTGATGACCGCTGCAGTTGATGCATATAATTTCTTCAACATCGCATTCTTTGTATGAGTGCTGTCCAGCACATGAAGAGCACATTTGAGTACCTCTGCAAGCTTTTGCTGAGTGATTAAACTTAAGGCATTTATAACATTGTAACAGGGGTGGGATGTACAACTGGATCGGGTATCTGAACATTTGTATATAAGCATATTGTGGCAGTGTCGTAGTCGCAAAGGTTACTGCAATAGTACCTAATGGTGTCAGTTTTCCATCTACTTTTCTCTGGAATCGTTTTATTGAAATCACTTCCGCATCACAAGTGATAATCTTGTATATCTCTTCATTTGTTAAATCTGTGGGGACATGCCTAATGACCCCAGTGGATTCTGTTAAGTGCGCCGGCACAAATGCTTTTAATTTATTTTTTAAAAGAAATTTCTCCATTTTTAAGAAATTGTTAGCTGATACTGCTTTTTTAAATGTAACACCAAGTTTGAAAGCATTGACTCTGTGCACACCAGCAACACCTTTAACATGCTCAGTGAAAAGTTTAGTAAGCGCTATTGGATTTTTATTACCAATTTTTTCACTGTCGAGAGATTCTACGTATACTATACAGTCTGTGCTATGATTATCTGGGAACTGTCTCGTATAATTCGGTTTGGTAAAAATTTTGAAATCGAGATCTTTCTTCGTCGTAGTCAATTTTCTTTTTTTAGTTTCTTTTTCAACGGGGCTTTCGCCACCGTCAGAATCGACTCCCATAATATTTAAAATATATTTTGGTGTGTATTAATTAACTATATAAACAATTATTTACAGTATTTATACAAAATGTTGAAAAATTTAATCGCAGAAAAAATTAAACCTCCCGCTTAGTTTGACTTCCCGCCAAAAAGTCGCTGGAGTTTAGTTCCTGTCAGTGTTGCCAGCAAGACTAACATAAAATTTGCTAAATGGCTGTTAAAATTTTGCCAAAATTTTGCTAAAGGATTTATAATTAAGCTACATATTTTGCTAAAAATTTTTAATGTCAAATAAAACGACATTTTACTTAAAATTTTATTTATCCAACACATTTATTTACACATATGTAAATAATAACATCATAAATAATAACATCTCTTATTCGAGTGTGTTATTATCAAATAAAATATTAATATCTTGGTCTTCATCCGCAGCCGATAATGTTGACATAGACGTGGAAGCCTCATTGCCAAGACTTTATATTTCCTTGGTGCCTATAGAGCGCAGTACATTATCCGGAACTGTGTAAGAGTAGCAGCATTTTCCTGCCCTCTTTAGGCCAAATCTTACATGTATAAAATGGCATTTAACGTTTTTACCGACAAACGGTTGCGAAGCTTAGTTTTGACGACATTCATTTGGCTAAAAACACGTTCTATTTCCGCGTTCCAGCTGTGATAAATCTGCAAAAGGGTTATTACCAGCTGCGTCTTTATAATCAATTACTTCATTCCAGAATTCCAAGGTGGAAGTTGTGCATTTCCATGAAATGTCGACTAAATTTACGTATGCAAGGTAGCAAAACTGTAGTTGGTTTCATATGGTTTAACTTTTATTATATAATATTTTATATGCTAAAAAATAAGCTATATGCTAGACAACAAATAAAAATGCTAAACAATGTAAAAATATGCTAAATTTAGCATAAATTATGCCAAATTGGCAACACTGGTTCCTGTCGTGAATTGTACGCAGCGCTAGTATCGCGAATCCTTGTGATAGAGGAAGAGCATTTACGAATATCATTATTAACTGAAAATCAGAAACTAATTCAATAATAAAAGATGATTATGATTGATAAATAATTTACAGAAAAGTGAATGGAGTACAAACTCGAGTACAAATGATTTATCTAATATCTTCCACTGGTACAGATTAAATATGTATAAGTAAAGGTGTTTACACAATATCTGTATACATTACACGAATATAAAAATATTGTAATTTGTATATAGCAACACTTTGTTTTAATATAAAAAATGTGGTCTCGGACTTAGATCATTGGTCTGGATCTTGGATAATGATTTATAATTTGATTGCTGAAATGGCAAACTGGGTACAAAGCACGTACCTATCTGAGTTGAAAAAAATATTCATAGTACTAGGTCATAGACACATAAGTTTATATTTTGATGCAATTAAAAATTGAGATGATTATGACAACATTATTATAGAAATAAGAAGCCCACGTTTTCTTCCCTTTAAGCTGGTGGAATAATTAGTATGGTCTTTGGATTTATATTTGTATGAATTGAAACGCATACCAAATAACTGAAGTTATAAAATTTATTTACTTGTTTCACACAGATTGCCTTTAAAGTAGGTAAATTGCCACAGAGCAAGTAATATAGTACTGCCGTCCTTTAACTAAAAAGCCGTTAACCAACAAATGGTCAATTTTCAGTTTTAAATGTAGGGTGACAGAGTTCAAAATTCTCTATCTTTCTGTCTAAGAATCATTTCTCTAGCATTAATAGTTATAGAGATATAAAAATATTGTAAGCCGTTAAATAACACAATTTTCAGCGATTCCATAACTTTAAAGCGTCTAACCAACACTACTTCGCTAAATTTCCTTTAAAGTACCTTAACCGCCAGATTTAATAATTATTTTTTAGCTTTTTACTTGACTAAAAGTACGTTATCAGATTATACTTGACTATAGAGACGCAAAAGGACTATAACTGCTTTATGATAAGCTTTCATATAACTATTCCAATGGAAATCCTTACCTTATTTGCAGTTACTCGCCCTTAACGCTTTTTTAGTTAAGTAATTTTATTTAGGACAAATTCTAATAACACTTTTTTGCTTAGCTACAAAGCAGCTAACCCTCATTTTTTAGCTAAAAGGCAGTTATCCGATTCTGGTGATGCATCAGTTTTGGGGATGAGAGTGATGATGAAATAATGTCGCCCCCAAGCAGAGTACCGATTGCTTTTGATTTTCTTTTACAAGACGTATTATTTCTGATCAAGTTTACTAAGTTTTAAACAATCTAGCAGCTAAATTACGGAAAATATAACAAGTCAAAGTTACGAAAATTTGGTAGATAATGGTTACGACATTGCGAACTTTCAATCGTATTTCTCTGTTTAGACTCTGATTTGTCTCTGTAACCGAGAAAGAGGACATAGGCAGTCTATACTATTTAATTTTTAAAACTATTTATTAATAATGTAATTTAACCGAGAAAGAGGACATAGGCAGTCTATACTATTTAATTTTTAAAACTATTTATTAATAATGTAATTTACCCCTTGGGTGGAATTAGTAATCGACTGTCAAGCAATGTACTAGAGATGGTGATACAAAAATTGTTATGAGTACACTCACTACCTTTGACCCGCTGACGGGGAGACCATTTTGCCACTATTGCTATTTTTTCTTTCTTTATGATTATTAAGATTTGTATTTTTTTACATGGTAGCAAATAAAAAGTTTTCTACCTCCTGCTATTTTCCACATATTCTGGTATATTATATTTTCTAAATGTGAATGAATAGATAAAAGTCGCTTAAATCGTGCTATTAAGGACCTTAAAAATCTCCTAAAAGAAGCCAGGGATAATTCTCTAAAAAGCAATCTTGTGATGTGCGGAAGGTATTTGTCTCACAAAAAAAAATGTATCAGAGCTCTGTGCGGTTTGAACCAAAGAGACAGTTGTAGACCTCTGTTTAGTAAATTACGGATCCTTACTTTAACTTGAACAAAGCTAAAAACAGTGTAATATTTATGGCTATTAAAATATATAATAAAATACCGGACAATTTCAAGGAACTACCAGTAAACTTTTTCAAAAATAAACTGACGAACTGGTTGATGGTGAAACAATTTTATGACATTGAAGAATTTATGACTTTTAAGTAGTGTAAACTGAATTGTGTGTGATAAGTGTGTGATATAATCGTGTTAATCGTAGTGCGTTCGCGTAATTGTGAAAATTGAATTGTGTGTACATTTAAATAATTAGACTAATCAACTTTCTTTTTCAATATTTGCACACCCAATCAATGGGTAGAATGTATTAGCCACATAATATTGTAATTAAAAACATCTATAATTAGTAACTACATTCTTGCAAATAAATATAATTTGAATTTGAATTTGAATTTGAAAGGATGTCTCCTGAAGCGTATGGAGTCCACTCGCTCTGGAAAGCAACTAAAAATATTCCACAACCACAGAATTGTTCTCCACCCATTAGATCAAACAACTCATGGGCGCGCACTGATCAAGAGAAAGCTGATGTCTTCGCAAGCCACCTAGCTAACATCTTTAAACCAAATGAACCTAATTCACCTGAGGATTCCGAAATAGACACCATCCTTAAGCAAGATGTTCAACTTTGTCCACCCCTGCGCCTAACAACGCCACGTGAGCTATCCAGACTTATCTCTATAATGGACTCCAAAAAAGCTCCAGGCTTCGATTTGATTAACGCTAAGATCCTAAAAGAACTCCCACGAAAAGCTGTCGTCTTCCTCACTATTCTCATAAATAGCTCTCTTAAAATATCGTACGTTCCTGCTCTTTGGAAAATATCGCAAATTGTAATGGTTCCCAAACCTGGCAAACCAGCTAATGAAACACAATCTTATCGTCCTATCAGCCTTACTCCGATCTTATCCAAGCTATGGGAAAGAGTAGTCCTGGGGCCTTAGACAAAGTAACAATTACAAAACGATAACGAAGTTAGAAATCGCAAAAATGTATGGGATTGACATTAGATAGACCACGTGATCTAACGCGGCGTATGTCAATCCCATACATTTTTGCGATTTCTAACTTCGTTATCGTTTTGTAATTGTTACTTTGTCTACTGGGCCTGCATAGATTGAAAACAGAACTACAGCAAGTTCAGTTGATTCCAGATCATCAATATGGATTCCGAGACCAGCACTCCACGGTAGAACAGGTTCATCGCGTTTACCAAATTATTAGGGAATGTCTTGAAAATAAGGAATACTGCTCGGCCGCCTTCCTCGATGTCCAGCAAGCTTTTGATCGTGTGTGGCACAGGGGTCTACTTTGCAAGATCAAACTGTTTTTACCTCACTCCTATTACTTACTTATTGAATCTTACCTCAGCGAAAGGATGTTCCAGGTAAAGGTTCATGATGCCAGATCATCTCTCTTCGCTTGCTTAGCTGGTGTCCCTCAAGGATCTGTACTAGGCCCGGTCTTATATAATATTTTCACTAGCGACCTTCCCCAACACCCAGGGGTATCTATAGCAACATTTGCCGATGACGCCGCATTCCTAGTATGCAATCCAGATCGAGAGAAAGCTAGCTATATTCTTCAAAATCAGCTAAATAAAACCCAAGATTGGCTAGATAAGTGGCGCATAAGAGCAAGTGCGCCTAAATCACATCACATCACATTTGCACTTAGACATGGTCTCTGCCCGCCTGTCCATTTGGGCCAAGAAACTCTACCACAGTCTAATTGCGTGAAGTACCTCGGCTTCTACTTGGATCGTAGGCTCACCTGGAAAGATCATATAAAGAAGAAGAAGACTGAAGTTAACTTCCGCTTCAAAAACTTACTTTGGCTCTTGGGTAGACAATCCACACTTTCTCTAAGCAATAAACTTAGAGTGTACTGCGCAGTAATAAAACCTATTTGGACATATGGTATTCAACTCTGGGCCTCCGCTAGCGAATCCAACCTAATGTGCATGCAAAGGGTGCAAAACAAAATCCTAAGAGTGCTCACGGCAGCTCCATGGTTCACTCGCAACTCTGAAATTCATGAGTACTTAGAAATGCCTACAATTAAGGAGGAAGCTACAAAATACCTCAAGAAGCATAAGCAAAGACTTGTAATGCATCCTAATCCGCTCTCCCAGCAATTGCTGAAACTCAAGCCCAGGAAACGTCTGAAAAGAGCTAATGTTGATGTTGAGCTACGTTAGAAAGGGGAATTAGGGCACTGGTTCTGGTTCTCAAATCGCCAAATCATTCTGTCCAAATATCTGCTCATAGTCCGTTGACTGATCGCAGATGTCAATAATAAAAAAAAAAAAAAAAAAAAAAATGTGAATGAAAGAGTCTTCTCATCATTTGATAAGCGGTTCTACATTATTTATTGAGAGCATCCCACATCCACATGTAAGTCGAGCTTGAAGCCCCATTGAAACCAGGGTGTTTTTTTCAAAAACCTCGTGCACAAGTCTTAATTTTTTTTTCAGGAAACGATTTATGTTTACATTGTTTGTGGTTCTATATGTACTCACATATCCGTGACTCGTATGATGGCTTCGCAGAAGAGTATTTATAAAATAACGTTATAATTGCAATTCTAAATGAAAATACGGTTCCAAAAAGAAAAGCGAGAAGATTTATCTATAATCTTAACCCCTTAATGAGCCTCTGTAATGAAATAAACGTGAACATGACGAGAAATAAAGGTTAATTTTATCAACAACTTAAAAAGAGTTACAATACTTGTTACTCACAAACAGACGCAAGAACCATTAATTTAGATAGTGTTTAAATCCTTAATACTTAAACCTAAAAGCTTTTGATCCTTTTCCTTTCCATTGGTTGACCTAGAGGATGTAATTCCCGAGAGCAAAGCCTAAGCCTAAGACAGCAGCAAATTTTTAACATTAGTAAGATTAAAATTTAGTACAACTATATAGAATCATAGTACAAAAGCATCTAAAAGCCTTTAACCGTTGATTATAAAGTTTTTGAAATTTAAATTAAAGCGAAAGTCATAGCTTAAAAGTAGTTATAGTAGCTTAACGACGTTTTAGGTAAGCATTTTATTACTAAATAAAAAAAAAATCCCAAAATGAAAATAAAAATACTAAATTACTTAGCTAAAAAGTCGCTATGGTATGTTAACGGCCGTCTTGTCCAGTAAATAGATAAAATTTTCAGATTATATGCTGAACTAAACGAGAAAAATTGAATTTAAAAATAAATTATAACAGGTTCTGGGTAAAAATTATTATTTATATATAATATAATTAAATTTCGATCGATGTATCTCACAATAATTGTTCTAAGTGTCATAATTTTTAAGAAATAACGATTTCCGTGTTTTTTGCCATTTACTCGAAACTCACTTCGTCGGCTTAACGGCTTTCTAGTTAAAGGACGGCAGAGTAGTAAATTGCTTAGAAATGTATAAAGGTTAGGGATTAAATTTTATGAGGCTAGGTAATAAAAAATGATTCATATTTTTATTTTTATAATAATTAATCTAAGGCACAAAGACAGTTTGGCAATCCCTATTTCCAGCGTTTGCAATTTTAAAGTGAGTAAATATTAAGTGTTGACTCGGTGGTGAGGACCTGTGTGTGAGGGTTTGAGACCAGGCGAGAATAAAGGAAATAAATTGATTTTTCAATTTAACCGTGCATGTTACTACTTTACCACTGCTCAAACGGTGAAGAAAAACATCTTGAGGAAACTGACATTTCGAAGAATCAAAATTTCGACGACTTGCGACATCTACCAACCCGCACTTAGCCAGCGTAGTGGATTATGGGTTGTACTGATGATGATGATAATGAATAATAAGTAAAAGCGTTTATAAATCCCAGTTTTATTTCACTTAATAGTCATGGAATATACATAAAAATAACAAAGTACTATTAAAAAAAAAAACATTTTGATCACTTGCTTGCATTTTGAGCACCAGCTGCAGCTGCTTTAACTTTATTTCTTATTATAAAATACAATCGTCTTCTCAACAACTTCAGTGCTGTTCTCAGAGACGCAGTTTTTTTGATAATTTTATGGTTCTTTTTTAAGATATTTTCAATTTCTTTGTCTTTTGACGTCACCTTTTTTTTTAATTTAGTGCGTTCTCGCTTGAGGAGTCGCAAGTGAGCACTGTCACTAGCCGATTCTGATGACGCTGTGGATGCGACATCAACGTTGTCTATCTGAGTATAATCATCTACAATCAAAAGCTGCAAAAGACAGTTATTTTAAACACCGGAAGACAATAATTTTGGCGATAATTATTTTGCACGGTGTAGAGGTGAATGAGTAAGTGTTCACTTCGATTTTGTAGGGAACAAATTGTCTGTCAAGCCAGAAAAAGCAAATCACTTATTTCCCATTAAGGAAATTGTTCAGTGAGTTTTAAGCAATTTTATTTAATATGGTACAGTAGTTTTGAGGAAAATCATGACAAACAAACAAAAAAAGAGCGTGTGTGCCGAGCATGCGTGTCAGAAGTGAAACTTCTTTGGTAAGATACAAAGATACTAAAATCGTTGCCTGCCTCCATGATATGACGGTATTGCCATGACGCTGAATTTTTATTCTCAACGCGCATAAAGAAGTTTCACATCAAATATAAAATCATAATGATAATATAGATCTCGATCTCAGTACCTTTGGACAACGAGGTATGGCTTCATTCTCCAACGTTTCCGACTCACTAGAACTTTTAACGGTAACCCTTTCCACGAAGCTCTTCTTTGGCTTTTCATCTTCATTCACCTATAATATTATTATTAGTAACGTGCATTTTATCGTCTTACAATAAAAAAAATATCTCTCAGTAATATAGACAAGTACTTAACTAGCTATGAATAAATATTTGTAAATTTATCAAAACAAACTATAACTATTCAAACTCCATCTTCTGTTTAAGCACTGTATGATAGTATTGATTATAATAATTGGTAGTAAGCAGTCATAAGAAGGTAACACATCATATACGGAGTTGACAGGTGTTTAAGCATATTATTTAAACCAACTTATGAGGCCTTACATGTTTTTTTGGGCAAGCAGATTTGTGAAGACGTTTTATTCCCGTGTGTGTTTCATACATATCCTTATCAGCAAAATGTTCGGAGCATACTACACTGGATCTGTTTATTTTGTAATTTGGTTCTCCTCTTTGACTGGATACCACCGTCAACCATTTTCCGCACTGTATAGAGTCACGGGGAAAGCTGAATTCAATAAAGGAAATAATGCATATCTTCATTATTTTTATTTCAATTAAACTTGGAGCATTTATTTTCATAATTAGACATTGTTTTTTCGCAAAAATATTCGTATTAATAAATATACTAACCGAAAGTAAGATATCCCATCTTTCTTTAATGTTTTCGATGTTACATTTCTGCAATCTTTAAAGCTGCACTTGGGCATTGTAAATAATAATGACTAGACATTTAAATTGTGCGTTTTTTAAAAGCCATACTCAATATGCTTTATTGTATATAAATTAGGTTTTCATCTTCATATCTTCACATCCAAGGAGTAGTTTATTTCTTGTCCACATCTCTTCCATATGCTTATAATCACAAAATCAATAAAAATAACAATATCAAAAGATCAAATCACAAACATCCGTCAAACGCAAATGCATGTACTATCATGGTAACTGCTGTTTTAGACTTGTCATTTAATAATTTTATAACATGGCAACAGCGAAGTACTATCAATGGGAACTTTGCTTAACTCATACTTTTTCTGTACCTACGTTTTGGTTTCTGTGGTTGACAGTTCATTTTGTGTAATCTGTGGTTGTTTTTGTCAGTTCATTTTTGATGAAATTTGAAGTTTTGAACGTTGTGTTTGAATTTTATTTGAAAAGACGCGAATTTAATTTTGTTGCTTGATTAATTTTAGTTAGTGCAGAAATAATAACAAAATGACCACTGACACTGCAATGGATCCATGGCTATTAGAATTTTTGGAGGAAATAGATGCTGTACTAAAAAGAATCGACGGTGAGAGGAAAATAAACTTAAAACAATATTATTTTCATATTTGCAGTTGCACTTTTTCTAAAAATTTTACATCAAAAACAACTCCTCTATTTCTCTCGATTATGGTCAAGAAACTTTGTTTCATTTGCAGATATAATTGATAAGGACCAAAAAAAAATCAAAGAACGTAAAAAAAGGTTTGAAAAAGAACACAAACTTGCGCAGGAATCAAAATTAAATGTGAGTAATACTTCTTAATTAAGTAGATCTAAATTTTAATCACTTGCCCAGGCAAGTAGTTAATGTTATAGAAACAAATAGTTAGGCAGTTAACAAAGAGGCTAGGCTCTTAATATAATAGTTGATTAAGCTATTTGGCTGATAAAGATATAATTAATGACTCAGGCCCCGGAATCACAGACACAATAGAAAATCTATTGTGTCGTGGACCGATCGGGCCATTCGGGGCTCAATGGGTTAAGTTTTCAGTTCTTATGATATAAGCACTTGCATCGTAAAAGCATACTCTTATAGTAATGAGATGTTTCACTGCTGTAAAAAGTAGCCTATATTACTCTCTAGCCACCTAACTATCACCAAATACAAAAATCATAAAATAAATAATGTACGGGCATTTCTCTGCAACTCGATGTCAAGCGCCTATTTTGCGTGAGAGAGGGAGGTGGGGGAAACCAGCTAATACTGAAACCACCCGAGCTCCTCCATGAAGCCAAGCAACTTGTGAGGGCTGCTGAAGGTTTCAGGGAGGGACCCGGAAGACCCCAGGTGCCTTGCCCTGTACTCCGCAACCCCCTTACATTCCATGATGACGTGGGCTGCCGTTTCCTCGGACGACATGCATGCTCTGCATAGTGGACTGTGTGTGATCCCTAAATTAAGAGATGTTTGTTGAAGGGGCCGTGCCCTGTGAGGGCTCCGGTTATACACGTAGTTGCACTCTGCGTAGGTTAAAAGTTTTTTATGATACAAAAATCATATCATAAAATCATTTCTTTAAATCAAGAAAAATAGACAAACTAACACAGTTTCACATCACTACATAGGATAAAACAAAGTCGCCCTTGCTATCAGTCCGTCCATATGTATGCTTAGATATTTAAAACTATGCAACAGATTTTGATGAAGATTTTTAATAGATACAAGTGGTCCTATAGGAATGTTTTGATATATAATTTGTGAAGTTTTCTACAAAGCTAGTTTATAATATTACTATGGATACATTTTTCAGGAGGAATTGACGCAGCAGCTTACTGAATTATCCAAAAGGACAAATGAATTGGACAGAATGTGCGAAACGTTCGAATCGAGACTGACTATAACCGATAGCGATAAGATCAGACTGGAGAATGCTAAGTAAGTTTTATTTTTCTTTACTAACTAGCTGTGCTCCACGGTTTTACCCGCAGTGCTCTGCTCTTGTATTTTATAGCCTTCCCCAATATATGGGCTACCTAACACCAAAAGAATTTTTCAAATGAAACCATTAGTTCCTGAGATTAGTGTGTTCAAACAAACTCTTCAGCTTTATAATATTAATATAGATTGAGTTTTTTGCATTTGGAAACTACATGTTTTTTAGGCAACTTCCAAAATTTCATCAATTTGATGTATATGTTCATGAACTTTTGTCAAAATTGAAATTTTTCAATATGTATATCTGCAAATGCTTTTAAACACAGGTGTATATATTTCATGAGTGAATAAATTGTTCACGCTTAACTCAACAACCAGAAAATTATTGCTTTGTGTTGGGTATATTCGTGCATATATATCAGTGCTAGTTTCATCAAAATTGGTTCAGTATTTTTGAGATGTGAGGGCTACATATAAAGCATTCACAGGATAATATTTCACTATCAAATTATTACTCATGAATGTCATTACAGGGAAGCATATCAAATTGGGAAGGAGCTGACTGGCATTCGTTTCGACTTTACTGCACCACCAAATGTCGCTAAGGGCTGTATCCTTTTTACACAAGCAGTAATAGTAGTATTTTCTAGTGTTTGATTTTACGCGAGTATTATACATTTAGAAATTAAAGAATTTATAACGGATTTTAAACGCGATTTATTCATTATATTATTTTCCCATTAGAGACTGTCTGGAGTCTCCCCGTGTGACCGCGCTAGCTATAAAGTGTTCAAAACGTCGGCAAAATAATATAATGAATAAATCGCGTTTAAAATCCGTTAAAAAGTCTTTAATTTCTAAAAGCAGTAATAGTGTTTATTCATATTTCATTTATCACGTTATATTTACGACAAGAGTTCCGCCTCTGCCTTGCCCGTTGTATATATTATACAGGGTGTCCCACTATTGGTATACTAAGCGCGAAGGGACTTGTAGCTTTGCATACACTGATCACGTAAAAAATACTTAAACAACAAAATTACATAAAAAAATTTTTGCGAATATTTTCCTGAAAATCCATGTTTTCTTCTCTAGCTTTGCGCAGCCGGCATATACCGCTTCGCTAATGTGAGCATTTTGTCTATGAGAACATAATGTTAATCGATAGGTCACGTGCTGGTAGCAAAGCTGGGCGGGTTGCTTGTTATGGGTGTACACATAGAGTTTTAAGAATTCATCTATTTGAAAAAAAACTGTGTCTGGAATTTTATAAGTATTTTTTATGTACTTAACTCTTTTAAAACATTAATACAAATGAAACTTAATAATTACAAAAATAAATATCCCTAACTCGGTATCAGATATAAAGAACAAGTCCCGGCGTCTCTTGCAGCCGTTCGAGTTACAAGCGGACAGCGAAATGATGTGGGAGCAACTGGGGTCAGCGTTCCCGAACCCACTCACCGGGGTGGAGAAATAAGGGATTTGTGATAAATTGTGTTTTTTAACGTGATAACGTTTTTAAAATCGTTTTAGTCGGGTGACATGTTCAGAAACTTGTCACACCAAAACCTCACGAGCGCGATCGCAGGTATAACGAGAGAGAGACGGACCGATCTCCCGTCTCATCTCGAGCGCTGCCACCAGTAAGACGTTATCACGTAAACATCTCGATCGTAAACCTACTTTACAAACAACCAATTTTTTTTTGTGGAATTAAATTATTTTAAACTAGCTGCGTATATCGTAAATGAGTTTTTCCTCCTAATCCTAATGTTCCTGGGTGAATATCAGTAGAAAAAGTAGCCTCTGTTACTCACTGTCAGTGAAACTCTCGTCAAAATGGCTGCAGCCGTTACAGATTTTAGTCGGAACAAACAGAAAAAATTATGTACATACGTACTAGTACGCATATACGTATTTAGTAAAAAGCGGTTATTTCAATATTAAATACAGACCCTCTGTTTATTTGTATAGATTTTTTTTATGGACAAACAGACATTAATTTTTAAAACTTTGTTGCGTAGTTATCAAGATTTTAGACTATGTCAAATTTCATACTGTATTCGTAAACTTCGTAAATGTTTTTGCTTTAAGTATTAATATAAAACCAATCACAAGACTACATCAGGAGTATTTCATCAAAATAAAACACTTATTAAATTCAAAACATTTATTACGCATTATGAAACACGCTCTTCGCTTTCTTCTCCCGCTTCTTCTTCTCCAATCTTCTCTTCTGCTTCTCTGTGCTTCGCAGAAGTTTGACGATCGCATCTTCTCCGCTTGTAACTTCCGTACTACCTTCTGTGGAGGGTTTGCATTTCTTCGCTTCGACTTCTGTGTCTTCTTCCAAATGCTTCTTGCGTGGTGTTTTTATTCTGTAAAGAAAAGTTTTTAAAGAACAATTTCTATGATTAAGCTATTCAAACCACGTGAACGAAAACTACTGCTTTTTAAAAGTGGAGTTTGAAAAAAACGCATTTTGATGAAATTTTGAATGAAAATTGTTTTCGTATAGGAGCTACCAATGTTGACAAGAGAGAATTTTAGTATAGTTGGTTCTGTATGTTATTTCACTTATTTCGATGACATTTTAATTATTTTGAAATAAAAAATTGCGTATGGGCTATGGCACCTATTCAACAAGGAAAAAAACTTCTTGAAATAAAAAAAATATGTCTGATGGATCTATCTAAAGGTAAAAGATTAAAAATTACGCGTTAATAAATGACTTTAATTTTCCTGTGCGCACTAATAAACGCAACCACTACCGCCAGCCAGACAGCCCGGACTCTAACCGAAATAGCAAGAGAATAGTATATCAAAAACCCAACTATACTAAAATGACTTTTTTTAAAACGTTACTAGCTCCCGTACCATTTAAGATAACGCCGCAGAGTCAAACATAGAACTTAAAAAAGACAATTTTTTAATTCATTCTTCGTTATAAATAATCAATCTCAAATTTTGTAGGCATGAACTTTTTACACTTTAATATTTTTACACAAAAATTCCTTTTTTACATATAGATCGCAAATGTGTAGTTTTCCTATATAATAAACTTTACGCACAAAGCCACATGCATTTACTTACCCAACAGTTTCCATATTTTCAAAGATCTCATCCAAATCGTCATCTTTAATCGTAATCTCTTGTTCTTCCTTTACATCTTCAGAAAAGTTTTGCAAAGGCGTAGATGTCGCTGTCTGCACTACGACTTTAGTAAGTTTTGAGGTTAGGTATTGCTGTAAAAAGAAAAATAAGATAAGTATGGAATATCTATACTAATATTATTATAATATATAATATTATAAAGCTGAAGAGTTTGTTTGAACGCGCTAATCTCAGAAACTACTGGTCCGATTTGAAAAAAATTTCGGTGTTAGATAGCCCATTTATCGAGGAAGGTTATAGGCTATGTATCATCACGCTAAGACCAACAGGAGCGGAGCAATGCGGGTGAAACCGCGGGGAACAGCTAGTATAAGATAAGAGGGAACAATGTTGGGCTGAAAATTTAGAAATTAAATGATACCTAACAGAGAAGGGAAGAGGATTCATTTTAGCTTTTGGTAGAAATAGAGATTAAAAAAAAAAAATCACGAAACATTTTTTAAATAATATTGATAGCGAGTGCTTTCTATATATGTACTTAGAGGATGTGTTGCTTGTCAAGAAATTATTAATTAATTTTTGAATGATAAATCAAAATAATATTTAAATATAATATAAATTATGTAATCTAAAACATGTAACATAGCAAATAAAAACAAGATCAATACACACATTTATCATTGACAAAAACATACATATTGTTTTTCACAAAAATAAACTTACCCTATAAACACAATTCTTGCTGCTATGTTCGTGCACCCGGATATGTCTATCGAGGCTAGTACTAATCACCATTTTATCACACACAGCTATACTAGTTATAGCCCCGGCTGCGCCCTTGTAGCCTTTATCGAGACGCGTGTGACGGAAATCCACTTGATGGAGTTGGCCACGACCGAAACCTACTAGGACTTGCCTGAAAATCGAAATAATATATAAATAATTATATGATATTTATTTATTTATATAAAACCATTCCTACCATTACAGTTTACCCAATGCGATAGGGAGGTCAAATTTACAATACAATTTATTCATTAATACAAAAAAAAATATTACATTAAGATTATAATATACAACCGCTACAATTATGTTTGACACTCTAGTCAAATATTATAATGATTATAATACATATTTATTATAATTTATAATATTTTATTATATCGATACAATAAAAATGATTCGCCAAATACGTTGTTGATAAGCGTAAAACTCGATTTTTTAATGTTACGAGACAAAACACGAAAAAGGGGCAATAAGGCAAAAAAACGTCTACTATAGCAGCTAATTAATAATAGGGACTTTATTTATTAATACTAATATTATTATGGAAGCTCAAGATGATTGCAGAGGACACAAGTGATAACTGCGTTAAAAACAACCGACTTCAAACTTGCACTTGCAACATTTACAATTACAGACAAAAATACTCATAAAATAAAAACTACTGGGCCTATCCGAATAAAATTTTTATGGGACCAATTCGACACCATCCCGCATCGAACAAAAAAAGAATCACGTAAATCGGTTCAGAAACCTCGGTGTAATCGGTGTACATACATAAAAAAAAAAAAATCATACCGGCCGAATTGATAACCTCCTCCTTTTTTTTGAAGTCGGTTAATAAAATAGTTTTAAACTTCGATTGAAAGTCTGGCTAATAGATAGTAGGCTACTAGGTAAGTGTATTAACTATTGTTTTCAAATACAAATTGTAAATTCAATGTTAGCAAATCAATCTGTGATTTGTGTTGGATAGTTAAATTATAACAGATATAATATTTGTGTTACCACAATTCATACAATATGCGTGATTAATCATTTTTATGTTTAATTTACT
The DNA here is from genome assembly GCF_061535455.1 of Colias philodice. Classification (NCBI taxonomy): domain Eukaryota; kingdom Metazoa; phylum Arthropoda; class Insecta; order Lepidoptera; family Pieridae; genus Colias; species Colias philodice. The sequence goes on along the minus strand of NC_143114.1, from coordinate 1,965,055 downwards.
TACCTCTCGTCAAAACCGTTAGCTATGCAGGTAGCGGCCATTCCTTTTGTATCCACATTGCAAATCGGCCTGCGTTGTACCCGCGTGTCGTATAACCTGAAATCATATGGAAAATATATTTATTACTATCAATCAAGCTTATGAGTATGAATTTGAGATTTGAGTAACTGAAAAAAAGAACTAAACTAACAACAAATACTAATCAATAATAAAATCTAGAACAAGTGATAAGTAACGAGCAAAACAATATTTGCAGGGTCAGACAATACATAGAGAATAAATATCACAATACGGGAGGGAGGTGTATGCATAAAAAAAACTCGAGGTGTCAAGGGACACCCGAATGGAACGAATTTCTTTTCTCTATGAGAGAAAGAGAAACATGCACACGGCTCACAACTATAGAAAAAGTGTCGTTACAACTTTTCGTCTTAATTTTTTTCCGTTTAGCCCCCTTTCGCAACGCGCCATAAGGAACTTCGTTCCAAATGTCGCAAAAATAAGGAAAAATATTCCTTTATAAATAAAAGAAAACAACAACCTACTATTGTATTGTAGGCAGCACAAAAGTGTCAAAATAAATAAAACACAGTGTCATCGTCAGTATATAAACACTAAAGTTACAACAAAAGCTTATATGGATCGATAAAATAAGCACACTAAATTAAAAACTGCTACTAACCTAACATAACCATGTCTAGAGCAGACCGCAAGCAAATTCTCCTCGAGGAACGTTAAATCCGTGACCCACACAGGCCTCCGTAGTTGCAGCCAGTCGTGCGGCAGATTCTTTGCTATAAATATAGGCGCTGTTTCACCTATACGCCATAGTTTTAAATCGTTCTCTTCGCCACCTGAAATATTAAAATGCTAGATAATTTTATGGGTATTACATATGGGACTAACATATAAAATTCATAGGTTAAATGACGTTTCGAATTTAGAAGGTAATTTGATAAGTATTTCGGAAGGACTAGACGTTTTTCTTTGGCTAACATGAGATAAAATATAATTAGTCTTATGAATTAGATTAATACAGGTACTTACCTGTACCTAAATATTTACTTAAATATTTCAGTAAATATTTCAGGACAATTTTCACACACTGCACGATCTGATCCCATTCTAAGCTTTCGCTTGTGTTATGGAAACCAGATGTTATCAGCCATCTGGTACTAACAAACATATATAATTTTTAAATAAATACTTATATAGATAATTTGCCCCAGGTGGGAATCGAATCCACGGCCACTGGCTTGGAAGGCAGGGCCACTACCAACTAAGCCAACCGGTCAGTCAAGGGTTTAGCAGTAAAGAATTCGTTAATAATTAAATAATTTAAGAGATAGCATAACAAAACATATTGTAATATTTTTAATATTCCTTAATATCTACAATTGACTAAAAAGACTTTTGTCTTGGTTTTAAATTTTTATAGAAAACTTATCATTAGAAAAATGAATACAGCTTTCTAAGCAGCATCTGTATAAATTGTATATTCTATTACCCCTTCAAGCAGAAATTTATATGTGTCAATACTATAATTAATTACTGAAAACTATAAAAAAAAAAATTAAATTACCAGTAGCGAAAACATTGCCATCGCTCCACACCTTCATTCTATCTATTTTCCCGCCGGTTTCAACCAGAGTATCTTCCTTCTTCCCCCAAATTTTGACCACGCCGCTAGCAACACCAGCGATCAGACGTAGTTTATAGCGACCGAGGCCTACAATGTCACCAGATCCAAAATCTATTGTCTCTGTGTTTGTGAAGCCTTTCTCTGTGCTGTATGTTTCAATCTGAAAAAGTAAATGATTTTTATAGCATTTTTATGAATGATTTATTATTAGCCTTTGTACGGACTTTACATATGTATGTAGTTATATATGCTCGGTTTGACCCATTTTTGCGTGTCCGTTTGCCAGTTGGCAAAGGCCTCCTCCAATCTCTTCCATTCGGGTCTCACTAAGGCCACTCTACCCCAGGTTGTACCCGCTACCTGTCTAATGTCGTCATCCCATCTTTTTTGGGGTCTCCCTCTCTTTCTCTTTCCTTCTCTTGGGTACCACTGTGTAGTAATTTTGCTCCATTTTTCTTTACCCCTGATCATGTGCCCCGCCCATTTCCACTTTTGCCTTCTTATCTTCAGTGTTATGTCCTGGACCTTAGTCTTGTATCTGATGCTGCTTTGCTTTATTTTGTCTTTTCTTTTGATGCCAGTCATGCTTCTTTCCATGGAATTTTGACAGATGCGGAGTTTATTTGTTATGTTTTTTGGTAGGGCCCACGTTTCACTTCCATACGTCAGCACAGGTAGGATGCATGTGTTGAATAATTTAGTTTTAGTTGAAATGTGTAGGTTATTGTCTTTCATTACTTCTTTAAGAGACCAGTACTTTTTCCAGCCATTTATAACTCTTCGATCGACCTCCTTGCTTTCGTTGTCCTCTGGGGATATTAGTTGGCCGAGGTAGATGTAATCTTCAACATATGACATTTGTTTTTGTTCCACTGTTACCGGGTATTTTTTGCCATTGGTCATAATTTTTGTTTTGTCCGGATTTAGCTTTAATCCTGCCTTCGCACTTTCAGACGCTAGGTCATTTATCATCTTGCTTAAGTCCTCTGGTGTTTTTGCAAATAATACAATATCATCCGCGAATCTAAGGTGCGTCAGCGTGCGGCCATTTATCAGTATGCCCATGTCTTTCCATTTCATATTCCTGAAAATCATTTCCAGTACTGCCAGGAAGAGCGTTGGTGATAGGGGGTCGCCCTGTCTCACACCTTTTTGTATTTGAAACCTATTTCCTTCCCTTTCTAGTTGAATGCAAGCAGAACTGTCTTTGTATATGTTTCTGATAATTCTAATATAGTTGTGCTCTATTCCTAGTTCCTTTAATGCTTCCCAGATTTTTGAGTGTATCAGAGAATCGAATGCTTTGCTGTAGTCTATGAAAGCTATGTAGTATGTAAGCTGATATTCTGTATATTTTCCTATGATTTGTCTTACAGTATGGATGTGGTCTAGTACCGAGAAGTCTTTGCGGAAACCTGCCTGTTCTATTGATTGTTGCTCATCTAGTTTCCTTCCTATTCTTCCCAAAATAACCTTTGCAAAGATCTTATAAATGTTAGACATTAGGCTGATGGGACGGTAGTTTCTTATGTCGCAATGATTTCCTTTTTTGAATATAAGGATAATGGTGGATTCAGTCCATTGTTTTGGGATCATTTCAGTGTTAATTAATAAAAATAAAATAACGGTTAAAATTGGTGTCATGATTGTTTTGGTCAGCTTAAGTATTTCATTTGTTATGCCATCCGGCCCTGGAGCTTTATCAAGTTTCTGTGTGTCAATAGCTTTTTCAGTCTCTTCCCACATGATGTAAGGTATCGATTCATTATCTGGGAGTTCAATTTCTCTTTCATTTGTTTTATATTTGTATAGTTCTGTGTAATAATCAGTAGCAATCTTAAGGATTTCATTTCTATCAAACTTTCCCGCTCCACTGGTTTCCTCCATTTTTACAATCCATTCCTTCTTATTAGTTAATTCTTTGTATGCCTTTTTTATTCCTCCTGTGCGTCTAATATGTCTCTCTATAGTTTCCATTTGGCGTTGTCTCCTGTCTTTCCTTATATTCTCTTTTATTTCTTTACTAACTCGGGCAATTTCTTTCCTGTTTTTTTTCTGTGCTTTTTGCTTTTATTAGGTCTGCTCTTTGTTCAAGGAGGTTGACAGTTTTGTTGGACATCCACTCAGGGGTATCTTTCTTGTTTCTAAATTCTATGGTACTTGTGGTTATTGCTCTTTCTAGCCAAGTATATTTCTCTTGCATTTCAGCGCCTTTTGTTTCTGTACTGTATTCCTTAAGTTTCGAGTTGAGCGAGTTGGCTACTTCTCCTATATTGTTTTTATTGATTTTTAGAATCCCTGGGCTTGTTTTTGGTCTGGAATTCTTTGGTTGGGATGAATTCAGTTCAGCCCTGACCATACGGTGATTAGTGTTGAAGTTAAGGTTGTTGATGACATTTATGTCAAGGAAAAATTTTTGTTTATTAGTCATTATAAAGTCGATTTGGTTTTTTGATTTGCCATCGGGTGACAGCCAGGTCCACATTCTATTTTTCTTTTTCTTGAAGACAGTATTTAATATGGTAAAGTTATTTTCCATTGCAAAGTCTAAGAGCATTTTTCCGTTTCTGCTTCTATTTTTTGAGTTGTATGTGTAGGGGCCTAAAATCTTGTCCTCTTCTTGCTGGCGTTCACCAATTTGTCCATTGAAATCGCCCATCACAATTATGTTTTTGTGGGCGTGTGTCTGTAAAGTTTTGTTCAAATTGTGATAATGCATGATGATGTGATGAGCATGAAATCAGAAAATTTATTGTTGATATACAGAAAAGCGCTTGGAATAATACACCTACTGTTAGAAAAAGCAAAAGATCCAATAATTATCCGCCAGAAATAATAAATCTTATAGCCAAAAAAAAGACAACAAAGACAGATATGGCATCATACGAGATTTCCACATGATAAAACAGTACTTAATAATCTTACTAAAAGACTGAAAAGAACAATTCAAAAGTTTCAAGATGAATCAATGGATATCTTCCTTAGTCATCTAACTAGTGATCGTACAACAGATTACTCCCTTTGGAAAACCACAAAAAGTTCAAAAAAACCAATGACGCATATCCCACCAATCAAAGATGTGAATGGGAGGTGGGCAATCAGCAACGAGCAAAAAGCAGCAAGATTTGCACAACATCTGGAGCAAATTTTCAAACCCAATGAAGAGAATGAACACTTCACTTTAGTAGAAGAAACAGCAAATGATGAGCTAGAAATAAGACTAGTCACTCCAAGAGAAGTATCCAGTGAAATTAAACGACTTAGCCGAAAGAAAACACTTGGCTATGATCTCATTACTGGAGAAATCCTTAGAAACCTTCCGCGGAAGGCTATTGTCAAACTAACTACAATCATTAATGCTACCTTTAGGCTTAAAGGCTTTGTCAGACAGGACGCGTACTTAGCGCGCGTCAGAGCGTTAAGTTGACGCCGCGATTTGACGCTAAGATGTGTTCTACTACCATCGTAGAATACTGTCAAACAGAGCGCCGGCGCTAGCAGTACGCAACGCTCTGTCTCGGCGTTAGGACGCTTTAACGTCGGGTGTTGTATTTTTTTACAAATTTTATTTTAGCGTCGGAGTTAATAGGCGTAAAATAATAATAAAATACTGCGTAATGACCGAAAATTTGATAGAATTGGTTAGAAAATATCCATGCTTATATAATACGAAGGATAGATCATATAAACTATAAAGATATATCAATGAAGGCAAAATTGTGGGCACAAATCCGAGAAGAAATTATTGAAACTGGTAAGTAAAAATTCTTCCGACTCCGGAGATAATATCGCTGTACCTTGTTTTGTTCGTAAGTGATAATTATGTAAACAACATGCAGCTTTAATAATATCAATTGCTGTGTCCTAACGCGCGCTAAAGCGTTCTGTTTGACGAAGCCTCGCGCGACGTTAAAACAGGACGCTGTAGCGCTACTACGCAGCGCTAAAATACGCGTCCTATCTGACAAAGCCTTAAGTGTGTGCCTGATGTGTGGAAAATAGCCGAAGTTATAATGATACCAAAACCTGGTAAACCGCCACATGAGACTACTTCATACCGGCCGATCTCTCTGCTGCCGATCATGTCAAAATTATTTGAAAAACTTTTCATGAAACGGTTAAAACCCATAATCGAGGAAAGAAACTTAATTCCTGAGTACCAATTTGGATTCAGAGAACGCCATTCTACAATAGATCAAGTACACAGAATAACCAATATAATTGAAAAGGCTCTAGAAGAAAGAAAAGTTTGCTCCACGGTATTTCTGGATGTGGCGCAAGCATTTGATAAAGTATGGCACGAAGGGCTTATATACAAACTAAGAAATATGCTCCCAAAACAGTTTGCTGACATCTTAGAGTCTTACTTATCACAACGTATGTTTAGAGTAAGGCAAGATGATGCATATTCAGAGCTTAAGCCTATAAAAGCTGGAGTACCGCAAGGAAGTGTCCTGGGTCCTATTCTGTACTTGTTGTACACTTGCGATATTCCTGAGTTAGAGAATAACACCATTGCAACATTTGCGGATGACACAGCTATAATGGCTACAGGTGACACTCATGAAGAAGCAGTAGTAAAAGTTCAGACAGCTGTTAATACGATCTTTGACTGGACGAAAAAATGGAGAGTAAAACTCAATGAGTCTAAATCTATTCACATAGACTTCACAAACAAAAAGCCAAATTATCATCCGGTATACATAAATAATCATGTAATACCTTATCATAATACAGCGAAATACCTGGGTATGACTCTAGACGCAAAGCTTCGCTGGAAGGCTCATGTCAAAAAGAAACGCGAGGAGCTAGAGCTTCGCTATAAGGCTATGTACTGGCTAATTGGCAAGCATTCTACACTTTCAAAGCAAAACAAATTACTCTTGTATAAACAAGTCCTTATGCCTTTGTGGACTTATGGTAGTCAGCTTTGGGGCTGTACCAAACAAAGTAATATCACTATCATACAACGATTCCAAAATAAAGTGCTGAGAGAGATCGTGAATGCTCCCTGGTACATTAGAAATGACGACCTACATCGGGACCTTAAAGTAGATCTCGTCACGGACATAATTAAAAAAAACGCCGAAGCTCACGAACGCAGACTTCACCATCATGTGAACGTCGAGGCTATCCAGCTCCTTGAAAACACGGACATAGTAAGAAGACTAAAAAGGACAAAACCTTTTGAGTTAGTTTAGTGAAGTGTCAGTGTAATATAGTGAGTGCTATTCATAAAGAACACATGAACAAAGTGTCTTCGCCTTAAATAGAGACATTAAGAAAAGTGTTAATGGACACATTCTTAGACATACTATACCTAGCAAATTAAGTTAGATTTATATTACTCATTAGCCTATAGTAAAGGGCTAGATCGTAATTTTCAATAATGATACCTTAGGTTCATTATTTTAGGTAAAAAAAAAAAAAAAAAAAAAAAAAATTGTGATAAAACTGGTTAATTTTTTCAATATCTGCTTGTTCTGTGGGTGAGTATACTTGAATAATTGTCCATGGGTCCCTGTAGTCTGGCAGTTCTAAGTTCAATAATGCTATGCGCTCTGATACACCATAAAAACCTTGTATGTGCTTTGTTAGATGTTTCTTTACTAAAAATCCCACACCATATTGTCCTGGGGTCTCTCCTATATGATATAGCAAGTAATCTGGGTGTGCGACAATGTGTTCTCCCATTCTTCTCACTTCACTCATCCCGAGAGTATCCCAGTTTGTGTTTTTTAGTGCTAATGATAGTTCTGATAGGTTTTCTTCTAATCTTAGTGTCAAAACATTGAGAGTAGCAATGCATATTCTTGTGCGCTTAGTTGTTGGAATCTCCATTTTGTATTTTTGATTGGGTAGAGTGCTTTTGATGTTGTTTGCTTCTTTTTGGTGTTGTTGATTTTGTATTGGAGGGTTTTGGTCTAATTCCCCACGGGGACCAACCGGATTGGGGAATGCAAGTGTTTTTTGTTTCTGTTGATGTTGAATATATGTTTGATTCCGGTTAGTATTTGAGATAGGTATTTTTGTCGGACATAGAGTAGGCTCGCTCGCGCATGCGTTGAAAAGCATCTGTCCGCTGGATTTTCTTGCTAGTGTTGTTGGCTTTTTCCTTGGGGCTTGGTGTCTCCGGCGTTCTTTTCCTTTTTTCATTTTCACGAAAAATATTGGCTTGTGCTTTGCGTTTCTCTATGGTTTCCTTAGAATAGTCATTTGTAATATAAGTGTTTTCTTTCATTTTTTTCTTGTTTCTTAGGATCTGGATTTTTTTCTGCATAGTCGTTAGTGTTAGCAAGATCGGTCTTATTTTTCCATTTTCCTTTATTTTACCCAGGCGATGCACTTTGTTAATTTCACTGTTTTCGAGAGGCACCTCCAAGTCCGTGATTGTTTTAGTTACCAGAGCGCTTAAGTCTTCGTATCTCTCTGTGCTAGGTTCGGCGATTCCATGTAGAATGATGTTATTTTTCCTAGCGGTTAAATCTAATGTTTGTATCTTCTTGTTCAGTGTTTCGACTTCCCGCGAAAGTCTTATATTTTCCGCAATTATGGGCTGTATTTTTTCATCTACCATTTTAAGAACGTTTTCTGTTATTTGAATTGTTTGTTTGGTGAGCTCTTCCTTCATTTTTTCCAGAAGTAACATCATCTCGCCTGACATTTGTGAACTCATAATGGCGGCGGATAAAATTTTATTTCAACTGAACAATGCGAGCCCACGTTTTGAAGACAGCGTTTATGATGTGTTAGTTGTTACGTTGTTTGCCGTTTTTGTTTTTAACTTCTTGGGTTGGTAGTTTGGTACTTTAATTGCGATGAAAAGTTAGTTTGATAAATTTCAAATGACAATCGACTTTTTAGGTTAAGTTCGTGTTCGTGCTATTTTTGATACACTTTTTTATTATAAAACGTGTTTTCCGCACTGAATTTATTTGCACTTGATGAAGTTCGACACTTGAATCAACTGGTTTATTCTCGCAATACACTGAACAACGACTTTTACACAGTTATTTTAATGATTTTCGCGGAGCTCGTTATCTGACTTGCTTACGACGCCATTACCGGAACCGGAATCCTTTATGAATGATACTACTAATATTATAAATGTGAAAGTTTGTGAGGATAGATGTGTGTGTGTGTTTGTTACTTTTTCACGCAAATACTACTGAACTGATTACAATGAAATTTAGCACACTTGGATTAACACACAGGATAGAGTTTAATTTGGGAATTGATTTTCAGCATGCAGGTGGAAAATGTAAACATATATTAATAATACCTTTTGATTCCTCTTTCCTATAAGTATTTCTGTCTGTTCCTTGTTGCCCCATTCCATACAGGTGATAGTGTCATCTTTTTGTAAAGTTTTTATATCTACCAGGTTTTCGATACATTTTTTATTGTTTTTAGCTACGTCTGTGTGGTATTTTATATCTGTGGAGGAAATAGATCATTAGATATCTTTTAGGCTGTAAGTTAACATGATACTTAATAATACTCATTTATTCCATAACAAAATTTATTTGTTATGTGCAGTTCGCAATCGAAATCGCACGCATATAATTTGTGCATATTTTATGTACTTACGTTTGAATGAGCCAATTCGGCTGCTAACAAAGAAGTCAAAAGTTTTCTCCTCTTTCAGTAGCATTTTTAAATTCTTTTATACACTCATTATTTATAAAAAATATAATTTGCACTATTTACAAATTACAAGCGAGTTCACCACGTGAAAATGTGAAGTTGAGTTTGAAAGTTGAAGTATCCGTCAATGTCAAACGTCACTGACGTTCATCTTTTTTTTGTAAAAATGGTCTATGATGCTAGGTTATTTACTAACTTAAAGTACAGTGCGACACAAAAGAGATGAAAATAAATGAGGGCGCCACCGTCGCTCATATAGCAACACTGATACTGCGACGCAAGCGATCTTGATACTATAGAATAAAAATCCAAAAATCTATATAATATAATCTAAAATAAATACCGCGATTTAAACTGTTATAATTGTTTCATTGTAGCAATAGTGTAAATTTAAGACAAAAATACATTAGTATTTTAATTGACCTACCTAGGTCAAATTTTACTTAAATGTATTTGGAATTAAATATTTTATAAAAATCGGTCAAGTGTTTAGACTGCAGAGGCGCACATAGAATCAAACATACAAACAAACAAGCATACATGCAGCTCAAACACATTACCCTCTTTCTGGGTCCGTCGGGTAGAAAAAAACAAGGCGATTTGAAAACCACATATTTTTATTTTTTTTGTAGATAAATTTTGTACATTAATATAATTCATCAAAATCTAAATATTCTACTCCTTCAAAGGACTGATCATCACTCTGTTTCGAAGTACTGGCAAGAGGGTACGGGGCATCTTCAGTATCTGTAAATATGATACAGTAAATATGATTTTTTTTCTTATGGTTTGATTGATTAATAGATAGATAGCTGTATGAAAACAGTTATCACTATACTATGTAGTAAAATCTAAACTAGGTACTTTATTTGAGGCTGGTTGGATTGGATATAACTTCTTGACTCAAATTGTGCTGGTCGCACTATAAAAACTAGTTTTTGTTTACATACAAATAACCTCAAATTAAATTGCGAAAATGTAATAATCGCCATACATACATACATTAAACACTCGTCACTAATGGAATATTCTATTTTACGTAGTACTGAGCAAAAATAAATGGAATCTCACCGGTATATTCTGCTGTACGTTTGTAAACGTTTTCCAAATCAGTCAATAAATTTCCAGCTTGAAATTCGGACAAACACCGAATAAAAACTTTATACACCACATCACGGACACCGCTACGTTTAACCTTTTTCATGATGTCTCCTTTTTTATTTAAATTTCTTGTTCTAAATAACAATTTTATCTCAATAATTCTCCACTTCACGAAAAAAACAACAAATTTTTATTCAACTTGACAGCTACATTGCCAATTCAGGGTTGCCAGGTAATGAAAAACGAATTAGTTCCAAAATAATTAATTTCATCTCTTTTATGTCGTACTATATTTGGTCACTGAAATATGTTTTGATATGTGTGTTATTTGCGACTAATAGGGGTAGTTTTTTGATTAATATATAGTAGAGTTATAGATATAATATAGATATTAAAATTAAAATCGCAATACTTGATCACTGGTAGTTCTTAAAAGATGATAATTTTGTTAAGTCTTGTTTGCTGTTCTTGTTCGATAAAAATTTAAGATTGTTTATGTAATTGAAAAAGCCCCTCCTCTCTTTTGCCCCTCCACATGCGCCTGTGTTTGGATTGGTCCATTGAAATATTAAGATCTGCTACAATCGTCATTCAATGAACGCGCTAGTCATTCAATCAAATAGCAGATTCGACGACGGCGACATATACGCTATGGCAATCTTGGGGAGAAAGGTAAAAATATTAATAATAATATGAGAAAATAAAATATAATAGCCTTGTCACTCTGGCTTTTTATTGGTAGAATAATTCTACAAAGTCGAAAATTCACAAACTCTCACTTAGAATATTATGATGTATTATTTACTACCTTTCCACCCGTGGCTTCACTCGAGAAGTAAAAGGAAATCTCGCATATTTCCCGTTTCCGTGTTAAAAAGTATCCCATCACCTACCTATTTTCTTTCCCTAAGAAATCTTTATGTTGCGGTGAGACCGACAGTAAATCCCAAAAACGTATAGCCAGTATCTACTCAACAATATTTTTTGTTACGTAAAAGATCGAGGTCCACGGGTCCAGTTCTTATTTACACACACTTTGCTTCAATTATCAAACTTACAACTCAAACTCAAACTCAAACTATCTTTACTTTTAACTATCTAACTGCGCATTTATTTATTTTCTAAATAAGCTAATAGGTAACCATTGTCAGCAAGAAATTCGGAGCCTGTAATTCCAACCGCCTTATCACTGGCCAGAAATAGGATAAGGTGTGCAACTTCTATCGGATCTGATATTCTCTGTAGCGGCATATTCTTTGCCATGTCCTCAACTTTGAATGTACTTACACTCACACCGCTGTTAACAAAAAAAGTGTGTGCGTGTAACCTTTACGCGCGATTGAAGTAAAACTTCTTTGGCGTTGACGACATATATCACTGAAATAATTAAATATTAACTTAAATAAATAAATATTATATTATAATTTAATTATATTTATTATTCATGTGCTTTACAAAGATTATTTAAATGTTATATTAATATTATTCATTCGAAACAGGTAATTGAATGTCATCATAATTTCTTACGTACGAAATTATAGGTTTGTGGTAACTATAATGTGAAACATAAATTTTACTCTCTAAATTTGCTACTTTTCTTGAAAATACAGCATCTATCGTTGTACCGAAACGCGTTGTTGAATGAAGTCGAGAAGTATTCATAGATAAATCAAATTTTTCTTCTAAAAAATCAATTAACGGCTGAGATTCCTGAGAGCGAAAATTAACATTAAAATCTCCAGTTAGAATCATCGGTAATTCATGATAATTACTATTTAAAAGTCGAGAACCTTCAATTGTGAAGTGAAGTAATTGCTGATGAATAAATTTTATGATATTTGTCAGGCTAGTATTTGTAAAAATATAAATAACAACGATAATCACAGATGACGCTGGATTGGAAAGGACGAGGCATCAATATCAACGGTCAGTATATCTCGCACTTGCGATTTGCCGATGACATAGTCATTATGTGTTATGGCTAAATCGCTGCAGGAACTCAAGCAGATGCTGAACGAACTAGCCGAATCCTCCTTACGCATCGGTCTCCGCATGAACTCAGACAAAACGAAGATCATGGTCAATAACCATGTTGTACCGGAGCCGATCATAATAAATGGAGTCTCCCTAGAAATTGTTCAAGAGTATGTATACCTAGGGCAAATGCTCCAACTAGGTAAGAACAATTTCGACGGTGAGATCAACAGGCGGATACGGCTGGGTTGGGCGGCTTTTGGAAAACTCCGTCGAGTCTTCGCGTCGTCACTACCACAATGCCTCAAAACAAAAGTATTTAATCAGTGCGTCCTACCTGTCATGACCTACGGAGCCGAGACGTGGACACTGACAGTACGACTGGTCCACCAACTTAAAGTCGCTCAGCGTGCTATGGAGAGAGCTATGCTCGGTATTTCTCTGAGGGACCAAGTCCGGAACGAAGTAATTCGCCAGAGAACGAAAGTTACCGACATAGCTCAACGGATTAGCACGCTGAAGTGGCAGTGGGCCGGTCATATGTGCCGCAGAACGGACAACCGCTGGGGCACACATGTACTGGAGTGGAGACCGCGGCTCGGCAAACGTAGCGTAGGACGCCCTGCTACAAGGTGGAGTGACGACATCCGCAGGGTTGCTGGGCAAAACTGGCGACAACGAGCAAATGACCGGGCTCAATGGCGTGCCATGACTGAGGCCTATGTCCAGCAGTGGACAAACATGGGCTGTTAATGATGATGATGATGATGATAATCACAGGTTGGTCATTCGTATTAACACATCGAACCAAGGCGATGTCACCAATTTGTGAAACCTCATCGGAAATTTGTGATAATATAGTTGGTGAAATATTTTGAATTGGTGTTACATTGTTCAGTGTATCTGTAGATGAATGATATACAGCTACTCCACCAGCAGTTGAGTTGGGTCGTTTGTATTGGGTAACGCAATAAAAAAGTGTGTGCGTGTAACCTTTACGCGCGATTGAAGTAAAACTTCTTTGGCGTTGACGACATATATCACTGAAATGATTAAATATTAACTTAAATAAATAAATATTATATTATAATTTAATTATATTTATTATTCATGTGCTTTACAAAGATTATTTAAATGTTATATTAATATTATTCATTCGAAACAGGTAATTGAATGTCATCATAATTTCTTACGTACGAAATTATAGGTTTGTGGTAACTATAATGTGAAACATAAATTTTACTCTCTAAATTTGCTACTTTTCTTGAAAATACAGCATCTATCGTTGTACCGAAACGCGTTGTTGAATGAAGTCGAGAAGTATTCATAGATAAATCAAATTTTTCTTCTAAAAAATCAATTAACGGCTGAGATTCCTGAGAGCGAAAATTAACATTAAAATCTCCAGTTAGAATCATCGGTAATTCATGATAATTACTATTTAAAAGTCGAGAACCTTCAATTGTGAAGTGAAGTAATTGCTGATGAATAAATTTTATGATATTTGTCAGGCTAGTATTTGTAAAAATATAAATAACAACGATAATCACAGATGACGCTGGATTGGAAAGGACGAGGCATCAATATCAACGGTCAGTATATCTCGCACTTGCGATTTGCCGATGACATAGTCATTATGGCTAAATCGCTGCAGGAACTCAAGCAGATGCTGAACGAACTAGCCGAATCCTCCTTACGCATCGGTCTCCGCATGAACTCAGACAAAACGAAGATCATGGTCAATAACCATGTTGTACCGGAGCCGATCATAATAAATGGAGTCTCCCTAGAAATTGTTCAAGAGTATGTATACCTAGGGCAAATGCTCCAACTAGGTAAGAACAATTTCGACGGTGAGATCAACAGGCGGATACGGCTGGGTTGGGCGGCTTTTGGAAAACTCCGTCGAGTCTTCGCGTCGTCACTACCACAATGCCTCAAAACAAAAGTATTTAATCAGTGCGTCCTACCTGTCATGACCTACGGAGCCGAGACGTGGACACTGACAGTACGACTGGTCCACCAACTTAAAGTCGCTCAGCGTGCTATGGAGAGAGCTATGCTCGGTATTTCTCTGAGGGACCAAGTCCGGAACGAAGTAATTCGCCAGAGAACGAAAGTTACCGACATAGCTCAACGGATTAGCACGCTGAAGTGGCAGTGGGCCGGTCATATGTGCCGCAGAACGGACAACCGCTGGGGCACACATGTACTGGAGTGGAGACCGCGGCTCGGCAAACGTAGCGTAGGACGCCCTGCTACAAGGTGGAGTGACGACATCCGCAGGGTTGCTGGGCAAAACTGGCGACAACGAGCAAATGACCGGGCTCAATGGCGTGCCATGACTGAGGCCTATGTCCAGCAGTGGACAAACATGGGCTGTTAATGATGATGATGATGATGATAATCACAGGTTGGTCATTCGTATTAACACATCGAACCAAGGCGATGTCACCAATTTGTGAAACCTCATCGGAAATTTGTGATAATATAGTTGGTGAAATATTTTGAATTGGTGTTACATTGTTCAGTGTATCTGTAGATGAATGATATACAGCTACTCCACCAGCAGTTGAGTTGGGTCGTTTGTATTGGGTAACGCAATAAAAATTTTCAATAAGAATTTGTTCGTCATTTTTCATCCAAGTTTCGGAAAATAACAGCAATGTGGACCTTTTTAATACTTTATCATTCAGATCAGAAACATGAGCACGTAAACTTTGGCAGTTGAAGGAAAATAGTGTAATGTTACTCTCATTTACAAGGTTATATAATTCTTCCTGTTGTGTTATTAGGCGAGAATTTGAAAGTCTTTCAAATTCACACTGTAAATCAACTATTCCCCCTGGACGCTTTCTTCCATGATAAAATTTGTTGTCATCGGTGTTTGAGACAATGAACAATCCATTTATATCAGTTACTCGTGATAATGCTACATATAACAGCTGCTGACTGTGACTTTTATTGTATTCATAAACGATTTGATCAAAAGTACCACCTTGAGACTTATGTATTGTAAGCGCACAAGCAGATACTAATGGAAAGTGATTTCTCTTTGCAAATATTGTCTTATTTCTATTCATTGGTACAGATGACGATCTTCGTAAAATTGGGACTGCTGTTCCACTAATGTTTAGAGTTTGAATATGATGGGCAGCTTTTTTCCTAATTTTCTCTCCTATCTTACCAGGAAACTCAAGCCATAAGCGTATGATGTTATCACTGTCATCACGTTCAATATACACTAACTTTCCAACACAACCGTTGGCTAAGCCATCAGATACATCAATATTGGTTGTAATAATGTAAAATTTGTTAAGAACTAATATGATTTCATAAGGCGATCCTCCTGTATCAATAACTGACATTTTATGAAATTGTTGGCGTACATATGCTTCTTGTTCAACTGAATGACAACCTATATACATATCTGTTGCTATGGATACTACTTTGTCTTCAGCAATATTTAAAATAGATTGATTATAATCCGCAACATGTTTATTTTTATTTTTAATTTACTTATTTTAAAAGTAATAAATAAACAAGTATATTTAGAGATTTTCAAAAAATTTTGCAATTTAAAATAATGTTTTTAAAACTGTTGAATTTTTCATTCACTTTGCTATTCACAATTGATCCGTTTGAAAATTTGAAAATAAATAATCCTAATTGATTATGATATTTGCCACTAGCTGGCGTATAAGTCAAGAAGCGTGTAGTATATGACATATACTTACAACCAATCAGAATTATTATTTTTAAATGGCGGAAACTACACAGCGTTACTTCCGTCAGAAAAAAAATCTGAGTTACTCCCTAGTCGCGCCTACAGAAGTTTTACTTCAAAAATCAGTTTTTACTGGTCCGGGGCTCACCGCGTTCACTCTTACGCCTTTGCTTGCTAATTCCAAAGCCGCACAGCGAGTGAAGTGATTCAGAGCTGCTTTAGAAATGTAGTACGGAGTTTTGGAAGCTTGTCTCGGTACCAAAGTTCCACCAACACTTGATATGTTCACGATATTGCCTTTAGTTTTAATCAGATGAGGTGTTGCGAGTAGTGTAATGTTGATCTGCGCTCGAACGTTCACGTTCATTATGCTATCGTAGGCTTCAACTATTTTGCCGTCTAAAATGGATCCGTATTTGGCCAGACCAGCGTTGTTCACTAAAACATCAAGCTGGCCGTATTCGTCAATGACATTTTGTACCATGCGTTTTGCTTCGTCATCGTTAGCAATGTCTGCAATAATGAGCAGGGGTTTGGAGCCTAGTTTTTCACAAATTTCCGAAACTGTTTGTAATTTTTCTTCATTTCTGCCAACGACGGCTACTTTAGCACCTTCCTTAGTGAATTCTATGGCTGTAGCTGCGCCGATTCCGGAGCTACCTCCAGTAACTAAGACGACTTTGTTTTTAAAACTCATGTCTCGTTTGTGACAAATGGTCAACTGTGTTTACAAGATTGAAGTATTTTGTTTTGGCTCGTGTGTTATATATCATCATATTGGTGATAAGATATATCTAAAATAATTATGTACTTATTAATGATTTGCATTAAATCAATTTATCTAAAAGTTTGATAGTGTTCCGTATTAAGCATATTGTTTACTATTTGAAAATACCTATTACCCGAATATGGGTAAAAAAGTTGACGAATATAATTCGGTTAGATACCAAGGTTTTATCCGTAATAATTATATGCTCAAATATTAACTTTATTTAGTTTTTGAACTTTTATATAAGACTAGCGGTCCGCCCCGGCTTCGCCCGTGGTACATATTTAGCAATGTTGTTACGTTTTCTCTACATAAGAACCATCCTCGTACTTCAAGGAATATAATAAAAAAAGAATTATCGAAATCGGTTCAGCCGTTCTCGAGTTATGCGCTTACCAACACATTTTGGGATTCATTTTTAATTTAGATGCACTGCAATATTCATTTAGATTCATTTAGAATTTAGATATAACTACAGTTTTGTTAGGTATGCACATTTTCTTGCAAATAGGTACATTGTGGTCTAAATTAAAGGTAAAGTACCGTTTTGTATCTTATAGATATTAATAATTATTATCCTAGGGAACCCTGCGTGTTTTAATTTTATCAATGAAATAGCTTAATCATTCATTGATAAATAAATATTTTGTAGGTATATATCATTGTTATTATTTTTTGTTGTTCATCTTAAAATTCTCACGATGAATGATATAAATAATTCGGCTCAATGAAATTGATTACCTAAATATCATTATATGATTTTTATAATTAATGATGCTAAGCCAAAAATGTATCATCATCTCTGATCAAATGTATTTTCTGATAAACAAAAATATGAAAAAAACAAAACTTATGTGCTTCATCATCATCAGCCCTGAATAGTAGCTAGTACGAGATCCGGCTGCAGGATTAGTGCGTTCATCGGTTTTTTGCTGAAAACCGAATTTTTATGTATATTTATAATTAGGAGAATGTATATCGACTAGGTTGCCAGTCAAAATTTGGCCGCAAGCATGTTTAATTAAAATTTTTCTAATCGATTTTTGGGAAAAAATTGCGCTTACTCGCGCGATTAATCGCGATGCTGAATGCTCCTCACTTGTCATTTGCCTTGTCTCACGAATTGGACGTTGAATTATCTTAATCTTAATACTATTATAAAGGCGAAAGTTTGTATGGATGTATGGATGTATGGATGTATGGATGTTTGTTACTCTTTCACGTAAAAACTTCTGAATCGATTACAATGAAATTTAGCACACATATAGAGGGTAACTTGGATTAACACATCGGATAGGTTTTATCCCGGAAATCCCACGGGAACAGGAACTATGCGGGTTTTCCTTTGAAAACGCGGGCGAAGCCGCGGGCGGAAATCTAGTTAGTAGTATTAGCACAATATTTATTATGCCGCGGCCACGGCCACGCTATGCTCCTCTTTTTTTTTTGTGGTGTCTCTCAATGTTAGCCAGAAGGGCTTCTACATTTTAACGCCGACGCGGGGGCGTAGCTGACGCTGGTAGCGACATGCACAAGGGCGTCCCCCCGCCACGGGGATCTCGAACCTCGGCTTGGGCTGTCGCTTGAGTGGAGGAGGCCAAAAGGGCCCTAATCGGACGGGACTATGCTCCTCGCGGTGCTCATCGCTCTGCTCATCGCGCTGGGCCGTTATTCGCCGCGACATGGCCGCGACATGCCCTCTCTCTCCTCTCGCTGCTCGTCACTAATTGTCATTTGCATTGTCTCATGAAATGGACGTTGAATTATTTAGTAGTATACTATTATTAGTTTGTGCTTGTACTACCATTAAACAAAAGAAGTATATATTTACGGAACTAAAAGGGCTACACAAGCAGGTAGCTTAAAAACCCTTAACATCTGTTAAGTGTTGATAAATGGACAGAAAGACTTTTTTTGTTGGAAATGTTTGGGCTTTTTAATCGTACTTTTATGAACAAAACTTGAAATATACCCTGATATTTAGAGATACACTAAAAACATAAAATACAACAATAATGAGTCATGATACATTATTATATTTTGTAAAATAATTTGCACTTCATTCGTACGAATATTAAATATTTGTTCAGTAGGTATCATTGATATTATTTCAATGCAAAATATTTCAACACTTCGGAGTTCGGACGTATCATATTTGACGAACGACATGCATAAAATTCTCGATTATTACAAACCAGCTCCAAGAAATAAATTGTATCTGTATTATGTTCTCACTTAATCAGATAGCATGAATAAATATTTGTAAACGACTTCAAAAATAAATGGAGATTGTCAATTTAACTGTATTTTTGGCTTTGTTGCCTCAGAACCTTTTGACTGGATGAACTGATTTTGATAATGCTTTTCTTATTTTAAACTGGTGTTTGCCATGTGGTGCCATTATTTTCTAATATTAGTATGTATCATGATTTCTGTTATAATGAATTTAAACTCTTTCCATCTATGGCATATCTATTTAACGATTGAAAATCATGCACATTCATGCATCAAGATTTATAGTTGACTAATCCATTTTCTACAGCCATGCTTATCTTTATAGGAAATATTTGTGTCCGCATTACCTTGAGTTCATCTAGGTCCATCAAAATAGATCAAATGAATAGATGTAACTTTAAAATCTTTATAGATATAAAATCTCATCTGTTCAGTGATGTAATATGCCGATGTTACTCAGAACTATTGATAAACAACAATCGAGTCGATAACATTTTAATGTTTTTTAAATTCCTTCCTATTGTAAGCAGGTACCTACTTACCTATTGAAGATAATGTGATAATATTGTCTACTATATAAAAATAAGTCGGGTTTTCCTTCCTGACGCTATAACCACAGCTATAACTCCAGAACACACGAACTGATTTCCACGGTTTTGCATTCTTTGGAAAGGTCTCGGGCTCCGTGAGGTTTATAGCGAAGAAAAGGTGTCTCTGGTGGCGAAACGGAGTTCGCCAGGTTTGCATAGTCTTTAATAAAAATATTTGTCAATGTGTCTTCTCTTACTTCTCGGCCTAGTCTCGCCAAGCTAGACAATTTTATATTTCCTAACAGCAAATAAACTAATTAAGTATTATAATTCCAATCCAATCTGAGAAAAAGTCCCATATTTACATAACCTTGTTGTACCCCGCAGTTTAATCCATAAGTAGTATGACTTTACTCAATAAATGGACATTTCGAAAAGAAAAAAAAGTGTGTGCGTGTAACCTTTACGCGCGATTGAAGTAAAACTTCTTTGGCGTTGACGACATATATCACTGAAATAATTAAATATTAACTTAAATAAATAAATATTATATTATAATTTAATTATATTTATTATTCATGTGCTTTACAAAGATTATTTAAATGTTATATTAATATTATTCATTCGAAACAGGTAATTGAATGTCATCATAATTTCTTACGTACGAAATTATAGGTTTGTGGTAACTATAATGTGAAACATAAATTTTACTCTCTAAATTTGCTACTTTTCTTGAAAATACAGCATCTATCGTTGTACCGAAACGCGTTGTTGAATGAAGTCGAGAAGTATTCATAGATAAATCAAATTTTTCTTCTAAAAAATCAATTAACGGCTGAGATTCCTGAGAGCGAAAATTAACATTAAAATCTCCAGTTAGAATCATCGGTAATTCATGATAATTACTATTTAAAAGTCGAGAACCTTCAATTGTGAAGTGAAGTAATTGCTGATGAATAAATTTTATGATATTTGTCAGGCTAGTATTTGTAAAAATATAAATAACAACGATAATCACAGATGACGCTGGATTGGAAAGGACGAGGCATCAATATCAACGGTCAGTATATCTCGCACTTGCGATTTGCCGATGACATAGTCATTATGTGTTATGGCTAAATCGCTGCAGGAACTCAAGCAGATGCTGAACGAACTAGCCGAATCCTCCTTACGCATCGGTCTCCGCATGAACTCAGACAAAACGAAGATCATGGTCAATAACCATGTTGTACCGGAGCCGATCATAATAAATGGAGTCTCCCTAGAAATTGTTCAAGAGTATGTATACCTAGGGCAAATGCTCCAACTAGGTAAGAACAATTTCGACGGTGAGATCAACAGGCGGATACGGCTGGGTTGGGCGGCTTTTGGAAAACTCCGTCGAGTCTTCGCGTCGTCACTACCACAATGCCTCAAAACAAAAGTATTTAATCAGTGCGTCCTACCTGTCATGACCTACGGAGCCGAGACGTGGACACTGACAGTACGACTGGTCCACCAACTTAAAGTCGCTCAGCGTGCTATGGAGAGAGCTATGCTCGGTATTTCTCTGAGGGACCAAGTCCGGAACGAAGTAATTCGCCAGAGAACGAAAGTTACCGACATAGCTCAACGGATTAGCACGCTGAAGTGGCAGTGGGCCGGTCATATGTGCCGCAGAACGGACAACCGCTGGGGCACACATGTACTGGAGTGGAGACCGCGGCTCGGCAAACGTAGCGTAGGACGCCCTGCTACAAGGTGGAGTGACGACATCCGCAGGGTTGCTGGGCAAAACTGGCGACAACGAGCAAATGACCGGGCTCAATGGCGTGCCATGACTGAGGCCTATGTCCAGCAGTGGACAAACATGGGCTGTTAATGATGATGATGATGATGATAATCACAGGTTGGTCATTCGTATTAACACATCGAACCAAGGCGATGTCACCAATTTGTGAAACCTCATCGGAAATTTGTGATAATATAGTTGGTGAAATATTTTGAATTGGTGTTACATTGTTCAGTGTATCTGTAGATGAATGATATACAGCTACTCCACCAGCAGTTGAGTTGGGTCGTTTGTATTGGGTAACGCAATAAAAAAGTGTGTGCGTGTAACCTTTACGCGCGATTGAAGTAAAACTTCTTTGGCGTTGACGACATATATCACTGAAATGATTAAATATTAACTTAAATAAATAAATATTATATTATAATTTAATTATATTTATTATTCATGTGCTTTACAAAGATTATTTAAATGTTATATTAATATTATTCATTCGAAACAGGTAATTGAATGTCATCATAATTTCTTACGTACGAAATTATAGGTTTGTGGTAACTATAATGTGAAACATAAATTTTACTCTCTAAATTTGCTACTTTTCTTGAAAATACAGCATCTATCGTTGTACCGAAACGCGTTGTTGAATGAAGTCGAGAAGTATTCATAGATAAATCAAATTTTTCTTCTAAAAAATCAATTAACGGCTGAGATTCCTGAGAGCGAAAATTAACATTAAAATCTCCAGTTAGAATCATCGGTAATTCATGATAATTACTATTTAAAAGTCGAGAACCTTCAATTGTGAAGTGAAGTAATTGCTGATGAATAAATTTTATGATATTTGTCAGGCTAGTATTTGTAAAAATATAAATAACAACGATAATCACAGATGACGCTGGATTGGAAAGGACGAGGCATCAATATCAACGGTCAGTATATCTCGCACTTGCGATTTGCCGATGACATAGTCATTATGGCTAAATCGCTGCAGGAACTCAAGCAGATGCTGAACGAACTAGCCGAATCCTCCTTACGCATCGGTCTCCGCATGAACTCAGACAAAACGAAGATCATGGTCAATAACCATGTTGTACCGGAGCCGATCATAATAAATGGAGTCTCCCTAGAAATTGTTCAAGAGTATGTATACCTAGGGCAAATGCTCCAACTAGGTAAGAACAATTTCGACGGTGAGATCAACAGGCGGATACGGCTGGGTTGGGCGGCTTTTGGAAAACTCCGTCGAGTCTTCGCGTCGTCACTACCACAATGCCTCAAAACAAAAGTATTTAATCAGTGCGTCCTACCTGTCATGACCTACGGAGCCGAGACGTGGACACTGACAGTACGACTGGTCCACCAACTTAAAGTCGCTCAGCGTGCTATGGAGAGAGCTATGCTCGGTATTTCTCTGAGGGACCAAGTCCGGAACGAAGTAATTCGCCAGAGAACGAAAGTTACCGACATAGCTCAACGGATTAGCACGCTGAAGTGGCAGTGGGCCGGTCATATGTGCCGCAGAACGGACAACCGCTGGGGCACACATGTACTGGAGTGGAGACCGCGGCTCGGCAAACGTAGCGTAGGACGCCCTGCTACAAGGTGGAGTGACGACATCCGCAGGGTTGCTGGGCAAAACTGGCGACAACGAGCAAATGACCGGGCTCAATGGCGTGCCATGACTGAGGCCTATGTCCAGCAGTGGACAAACATGGGCTGTTAATGATGATGATGATGATGATAATCACAGGTTGGTCATTCGTATTAACACATCGAACCAAGGCGATGTCACCAATTTGTGAAACCTCATCGGAAATTTGTGATAATATAGTTGGTGAAATATTTTGAATTGGTGTTACATTGTTCAGTGTATCTGTAGATGAATGATATACAGCTACTCCACCAGCAGTTGAGTTGGGTCGTTTGTATTGGGTAACGCAATAAAAATTTTCAATAAGAATTTGTTCGTCATTTTTCATCCAAGTTTCGGAAAATAACAGCAATGTGGACCTTTTTAATACTTTATCATTCAGATCAGAAACATGAGCACGTAAACTTTGGCAGTTGAAGGAAAATAGTGTAATGTTACTCTCATTTACAAGGTTATATAATTCTTCCTGTTGTGTTATTAGGCGAGAATTTGAAAGTCTTTCAAATTCACACTGTAAATCAACTATTCCCCCTGGACGCTTTCTTCCATGATAAAATTTGTTGTCATCGGTGTTTGAGACAATGAACAATCCATTTATATCAGTTACTCGTGATAATGCTACATATAACAGCTGCTGACTGTGACTTTTATTGTATTCATAAACGATTTGATCAAAAGTACCACCTTGAGACTTATGTATTGTAAGCGCACAAGCAGATACTAATGGAAAGTGATTTCTCTTTGCAAATATTGTCTTATTTCTATTCATTGGTACAGATGACGATCTTCGTAAAATTGGGACTGCTGTTCCACTAATGTTTAGAGTTTGAATATGATGGGCAGCTTTTTTCCTAATTTTCTCTCCTATCTTACCAGGAAACTCAAGCCATAAGCGTATGATGTTATCACTGTCATCACGTTCAATATACACTAACTTTCCAACACAACCGTTGGCTAAGCCATCAGATACATCAATATTGGTTGTAATAATGTAAAATTTGTTAAGAACTAATATGATTTCATAAGGCGATCCTCCTGTATCAATAACTGACATTTTATGAAATTGTTGGCGTACATATGCTTCTTGTTCAACTGAATGACAACCTATATACATATCTGTTGCTATGGATACTACTTTGTCTTCAGCAATATTTAAAATAGATTGATTATAATCCGCAACATGTTTATTTTTATTTTTAATTTACTTATTTTAAAAGTAATAAATAAACAAGTATATTTAGAGATTTTCAAAAAATTTTGCAATTTAAAATAATGTTTTTAAAACTGTTGAATTTTTGATTCACTTTGCTATTCACAATTGATCCGTTTGAAAATTTGAAAATAAATAATCCTAATTGATTATGATATTTGCCACTAGCTGGCGTATAAGTCAAGAAGCGTGTAGTATATGACATATACTTACAACCAATCAGAATTATTATTTTTAAATGGCGGAAACTACACAGCGTTACTTCCGTCAGAAAAAAAATCTGAGTTACTCCCTAGTCGCGCCTAAAGAAGTTTTACTTCAACAATGTTTTAAATCGGGCTGGCGGAACGCGCTAATCTCAGGAACTACTAATTGTCCGATTTGAAAAATTATTTCGGTGTTAGATAGCCCATTTATCGACGAAGGCTATAGGTACCTATATCATCACGCGACAAACTGCCCCCCTAGACAAGTGGCTTTCTATTAGCGTAATGTTGAATAGTATAGATTATGAATGTATGAGATTGACGTAATCAATCGTCGTCGTCGTCGTAATCAAACGTCTATCTCATACATTCATAATCTATTCTATTAAACTTTACGCTAATAGAAAGCCACTTGTCTAGGGGGGAAGGAGCGGAGCCACGCGGGTGAAACCGCGAAGCGCAGCTATCAAATACATATACATAATAGCCAATAGGCAACACCTATGGGCAACACAGAGTAGGCTAGGTTTAAAAATACTATGTCTGATTGTCTGACGACTGACATTAAAAATTCAGTACACCGCTGACTGTGTTAGAGTAAAGACGTGTTAAAATGGCTACCGTACCTCTCGTCGTGTTTAACAATGGACATACCTGCCCCATCATCGGCTTGGGGACATGGAAGGTAAGATTATTTAAGAAGCTATTATTTTTTATCTTATTACATAACGTTGGACGTTCTTACTCATGAATTATTGGAGTATGAACATAATAATGATGGATGTGGATATGGAATTAATTCATGCCGGCTTTTGCCGGGTTCTTTTTATGTATGTTTGTCTATTTCTCTGACTGATCTCAATATTCTTTAAAATCTTTATCATAACTGTATCACCTCTGAGAATTCGAAGTTTGGACACAATCTAGTATTTCTATAGCTTATGTGTTATTCTGGTTTATAAGCTACAACACAGCCAAGTTTCATCAAAATCAGTTCAGCATTTATGTCGATATGGCCTGGATGGATAACAAACACTGAAAATTATTTTTTTTAATATTGCAAATATTTTGTAAATATGCTGCGTCCGGAATTTTACATATTACGATTTTATTGAAAAGTAACTTTAAACAACAAGTGACAATAAGTTTTTAATAAAAAAATATTCTTTTTTATTTAACATAAACAATATTATTATAGGAATATTTTAAATATCAATATACTTAATTATTACCTAGACGTATACTTAGTACCTCTTCATTAGCGGTAAATAATTATGTACGTACATTTACCTACCTACGCAATATTTTAATTTTTTTAAATGAAGGCTTTTTAGCAGTCATTGTTAGCACTGCGGTAATATGATATTGAGAAAGCGTTAATTTTATCAATTGTCTATCTAATATTTATTTTTTTAATACACGGAAACCTGAATATTCAATTTAGTCCATTTTTACGCGACTATGTGAGTTTGGAGTTATATTTCTACACTAGACAACTCATAGATTTTTAATATAAACTATCGATGGATTAAACCAAGATTAAACACTAGTCTTTCATACAATTAAAAAAACTAAAAAGTTTAAAAAAATAACAGCGAAATAAAAACAAATTGGCGCCAAAAAATTGACAGATCGTAGTTAGGCGCCAAATTTTTTTTTTTAATTTCAGAAATCTCGATCGAATTTTTATAAATACATACCACTATGCTTATAAGTACAATAATATATTTTATGACATTTTTCAGAAATAAATTCTAATAAACTAGATATAATAGTGTGCACAATGAACATGGCAGTAACTTAAAGTTTTAGCTAGGAACTCTAACTAATCTAGCTATGGTTATCACCTAGAACGACCTTGATGAAACTTCACTAGGAAATCCTTTGGGAAGGTCATATAGGCCATTAATTTTGTTCAATAGTGTCAACAAAATATATCGATTATTCCATTACCTACTTGATCACAATATACCTACAAGCAACTTGTTTGTGAGGGCTTACAACACTTTTTTATCTACCTATTATTACTATTAACAAAATTTTATAGTATTGTATTATCCGGAACAATTATTATTAAAATAACATTACTATTAATATTATAACGCTGAAAAGTTCGTTTGAAATGGCTGTACCGATTGAAATTTTATATACCTAGGTCTCGGAATGGGCGAACACGTATTTAACATACCCCCTTTTTTAGTGGGGAAATCTTGCATAAAAATTAAAAATGATACAAATCGATGTGTGTAATAATGTCCTATAATATTTATTTATTTATTTATCTAATCTTGTGTGCAGTTCTTGAATAACGAATGTTGTGTTTGTATACGTAGTACATATATATTATTATTAGTCTGTGGTATTACCTATATCTACACCTTTTTACTTATTGCCCATATATGATTAAAGAAACGCTTGCCGGTTCAAATAATAACAATGTATAAATATTTTCGTTTTCAGTCGAAGCCAGGTGAAGTAACACAGGCTGTAAAGGATGCCATAGACATCGGGTATAGACACATAGACTGCGCTCATATCTATGGTAATGAAAAAGAAGTGGGGGAGGCGCTAAAAGTAAAGATGGAAGAAGGAAAGATTAAGAGGTAAGCTATTAATTAAAAAGTGAAGCTTTTAAGCGCGTTGACAGTAAAATTTCAAGATCGCGTCGCGGCAAGTCCGTCACGTCATGGAGTAAAGCGACGATTTTGGTATTTTGAAGTTTCACTTCTGACACGTGTGCTGTGCACACACACTTTTTTATTTTACAACACTTTACTATGATCAATGATGTCAAGTGTCAACAT
Source organism: Colias philodice (assembly GCF_061535455.1). Classification (NCBI taxonomy): domain Eukaryota; kingdom Metazoa; phylum Arthropoda; class Insecta; order Lepidoptera; family Pieridae; genus Colias; species Colias philodice. Next base: position 1,937,788 of record NC_143114.1, on the reverse strand, counting down.
GTACCTAATACAAAAAAAAAAATAGTAAAAGAAGGTACAGCACAGAACGCGGCCTTATCATAAGTGGTCTAGTATAATTACTGCAAAAAGAGGAGAATATATTTTGAGATATGTATTACAAATATATTGGAGAATTCAATAAACTTATAAATATATTAACGAAGTCGTACACCGATGTCGTATCATATTATGTAGTGAAACACTCATAAAATATAATTTTAAATTCCTTGTTAACAATTTTTTTCTTGAAGGTATTAGGTATTACAAAGTTATTACGTCATACAAAACCATACCATTATCGATTCTATAATATTGTGAGATATCCGGAAACATATACAAGAGCTGGTAAAAAGTGTAAGCGATTAGGTAGATTAAAAAAACTGATTATTTGAACAGAGCGCCCGGCGCTCGGAAAAAAATTCTGGCGGATTCATTTGGCCCCTTGAGTCGAGTTTGGTGTCGTTATCAGGTAACTAGATGATGCCCGATTCATTACCCATACCAGTTTTTTAGGGTTCCGTAGCAAAATATGTCACAATCTTTAAAATAATAAACTTTTGGCAGTGGCAAAATCCAAACAAACCAATATATTTTTATATTTTTGTATGAAACTTGGTTTATAAAAAAATACTGTCTGAAAGGCCATTTCATTCAAATTATAAAAACATTAACCTGTAACATATATCGTACCATTTTCAATGTGAAATAAATTATAGAAAGTACAGGAACGTTCGTCAGCGCAGCGTAGGGGACGGCTAATAGACCCGAAAAATAAGCAATAACATAGAACAAAAACCAGTCAAGTGCGAGTCTGACTCGCCCATCGAGTGTTTCGTACTTATTTGTCCTATACCATGTTATCTTGTCTGGTAGGACCTGGTTAACTGATACACACACACTTTCGTCTTTATAATACATATTAGTGTGAATTTTAATCATCTTTAAATTATAAATGAAGTCATAACATGTACTTATATTAATTATAAAAAAATGTAAGGTCTGGATAAGAGTATCTTTAAAATATCGTGACCGTCCTAACTTGGTCCTAACCTATCATGCATTGTAATCACAAACTTTTCAATTTCACTGTCTGCATATTTGCCACTGTAAAGTGCTTCAAATCCTCGTGTGCCATTTGGATATGCCTTCCATACCTCAAATGCATGTGTACCTATAGTTCTTTTAGACCTTCTAGCTTTGGAACACACGATACAGTAGGTACGTAAAGCTGGCGATGAAAAATTAGCGAAATTAAAAAAAAAACAACACCAGAATTTGTTGCTTATTTGTTGCTAATTAGTTGCTATAATGACGATTTTGTTGCTCAAACCGTTCGCTGAAAATCAGCAACAGTTCTAGCTTAACGTTAAGGTAGCGTGAAGAAATTGGAAAAAGGGATGGATCGTTGCAAAAATGCAGGTGAATTTGTTGCTAATTTGTTGCTGCATAAAAACAGTGAAAATTTTGAATTTTTTTCATTGGCGCCAAAAATAACACAGGCCACGTCAACTTAATTGTCGATTTACTCCTCACATCGTTCACTGGCACAGTGTACGAAGCCAGCAACAAAATAGAAACCGGAAGAATTTATTTATTTATTTATTTATTTATTTATTTATTTACACATAGAACTGACTATCATTACAGGTTAACCTAATTCGACAGAGTTCTTTTATAAATTAAGAAAAACAAACATATCTCATAAAAATATAAAAATAAACACGTTGTAACACAATAATAGCCTATTAAGCCTCAATAATTCATAAACTTAACATTTCTGCTGATAGCATAATATATTAAGTAGTACCTTTGAAAATTCGCTCAAACTGCAAGAAAACACATCTATTATATTGTGCAATTCGTTAATTGTACGAAATGCACAAATAAGAGGCGATTTGGCTAATAGATTAGTTCTCGCTACTGGTACATACAGTATATTGGGTAAGATTCTTTTTTCTAAATAGTGGTCTGGAACCTTTAAATACATTTCCTTTAATATTCCGGGATTGTATTCTTTGCCCCTTAAAACCCCCACCAAGTATGCCACCAGCTTAAATTCGCGCCTTACCCTTAACTCATTGTACCCCACCATGCACAGTACAAACAGTGTGGGATACATTAGGGGATAGAAGGGATATACGCCATAAAGCTTCATGTACAGGTGGCGTATGAATTTATTTTGTACTCTTTCCAACATAACCGTGTACTTTGCTTCGTGCGGTGCCCATATGACCGCACTGTGTTCCAAATAGCTTCTGACAAGACTATTGTATAAGGTTTTGACTACCGTTATGTTGGTGAACCCCTGTGACTGCCTGAGTACAAAACCCAATTTTCTATACGCTTTTTTACAAATTTGCGTAATATGTGCTCGAAACGAAAGGTCAGCCGTGAGATTCAACCCCAAATCCCGTACTTCTGTAACTCTTCGTATCGGCGCCGCATCCACTATGTACTCATAATTTAAAGGTACCCGTGCGCGAGTAAAACTAATGATGGAACATTTACTTACATTAAAATACAACTTGTTCCGATGACTCCACTCCACTATACTATCTATATCCTGCTGGAGCCTTTCGCTATCCATTTTATTCCTTACCTCGAGCAGCAATTTAAGATCATCTGCAAATAATAAACATACTCCATGCTTGATGACCTGCGGCAGATCGTTTATCATTATTATGAATTCGAGAGGGCCCAAATTACTACCCTGGCTTACTCCCGATAGGGTGTAATATGAGTCAGATAAACAACCCTTGTAATCAACATACTGCTGTCTATCCTTCAAGTAACTACTAAAAAATTTTAAAAGATGCGGTGTACATCCCAATAAAGCCAGCTTATTCAATAAAATATCATTATCGACAGTGTCAAATGCTTTTCTAAAATCAAAGTAGGCAACATCCACCTGATGACCAGAATCTACTGCAGGCACAACATTTGACATGAAATTTAGAAGATTAGTAGTAGTACTACGACCAGGCCAAAATCCATGTTGGGCATCAGATATCAGACTACTAATTTGCTTCTGCATGGCACGATATATTGCAGCTTCAAATACTTTAGCTGGTGTCGATAAAACAGCTACTGGTCTGTAGCCACTGATATCCGATTTAACCTTTCCCTTAGGAACTGGAATGACTCTAGTAACCTTCCATTGAGCCGGAAAGGTCTCGAGTCGCATGCAAGTGTTAAAAATATATTGCAAAGGCTTCGCTAGTATCCTACTACAATCTCTAAAAAGAAACGCCGGATCCCATCGGGACCCGCCGATCGTTTTGGCTTAAGAGACGCTAGTGCTTCTTTTACATCCTTTAAACTAAACGCATCAATATGTACTCTAGTGCTGGCGTACTCTTCTCCTGAGGCGCACTTTACCGCCATATTTACATTCAACTGGGGTGGCTCACTTGTGTAAACAGATCTAAAGAATGCTGCAAACTCTCTGGCACATTCCACATTCGTCAAAATATTACCATTTTTTAAAATAGTTAATTTTGTTTAGTTTTAGAATAGTTAATTTTGAAACCAGTTCGCTAGAAAATCGGCCACGCCAGCTTAACTGTCGATTTTCGGTAGTGAAACATAAAAAAAAATTTGTTGCTCCTCACATCGTTCACTGGCACAGTGTACAGAGCCAGCAACAAAATAGAAACCGGAAGTAGAGTTAATTTTGAAACCAGTTTGCTAGAAAATCGTCCACGCCAGCTTAACTGTCGATTTTCGGCAGTGAAACATAAAAAAAAATTTGTTGCTCCTCACATCGTTCACTGGCACAGTGTACAGAGCCAGCAACAAAATAGAAACCGGAAGTAGAGTTAATTTTGAAACCGGTTTGCTAGAAAATCGTCGACGCCAGCTTAACTGTCGATTTTCGGTAGTGAAACATAAAAAAAAATTTGTTGCTCTTCACATCGTTAACCGGCACAGTGTACAGAGCAAGCAACAAAATAGAAACCGGAAGTAGAGTTAATTTTGAAACCGGTTTGCTAGAAAATCGTCCACGCCAGCTTAACTGTCGATTTTCGGTAGTGAAACATAAAAAAAAAATTGTTGCTCCTCACATCGTTTAGCGGCACAGTGTACAGAGCCAGCAACAAAATAGAAACCGGAAGTAGAGTTAATTTTAAAACCGGTTTGCAAACACCAAACACCGAACACCGAACACCGAACACCGAACAACGAACAACGAACAACGAACAACGAACAACGAACAACGAACAACGAACAACGAACAACGAACAACGAACAACGAACAACGAACAACGAACAACGAACAACGAACAACGAACAACGAACAACGAACAACGAACAACGAACAACGAACAACGAACAACGAACAACGAACAACGAACAACGAACAACGAACAACGAACAACGAACAACGAACAACGAACAACGAACAACGAACAACGAACAACGAACAACGAACAACGAACAACGAACAACGAACAACGAACAACGAACAACGAACAACGAACAACGAACAACGAACAACGAACAACGAACAACGAACAACG